>NC_034187.2:80345565-80363065 GCF_002021735.2 Oncorhynchus kisutch
AAACACAATACAAAACAAATCTGTGTTTACGCTAGTGTGAGTGTGTATATGAGAGCAAGAGAGAAAAAAAGAGAGAGAGGGCTAGCAGAACTGGGGCTCGGAGAGCTGGGGCTAGTAGAGCTGGGGCTAGTAGAGTTGGGGCTAGTAGAGTTGGGGCTAGTAGAGCTGGGGCTAGTAGAGTTGGGGCTAGTAGAGCTGGGGCTAGTAGAGTTGGGGCTAGTAGAGCTGGGGCTAGTAGAGTTGGGGCTAGTAGAGTTGGCGCTAGTAGAGTTGGGGCTAGTAGAGCTAGGGAGAGCAGAACTGGGGCTAGGATAGCTGGGGCTCGGAGAGCTGGGGCTAGTAGAGCTGGGGCTAGTAGAGTTGGGGCTAGTAGAGTTGGGGCTAGTAGAGCTGGGGCTAGTAGAGTTGGGGCTAGTAGAGCTGGGGCTAGTAGAGTTGGGGCTAGTAGAGTTGGGGCTAGTAGAGCTGGGGCTAGTAGAGTTGGGGCTAGTAGAGCTGGGGCTAGTAGAGTTGGGGCTAGTAGAGCTGGGGCTAGTAGAGTTGGCGCTAGTAGAGTTGGCGCTAGTAGAGTTGGGGCTAGTAGAGCTAGGGAGAGCAGAACTGGGGCTAGGATAGCTGGGGCTCGGAGAGCTGGGGCTAGTAGAGCTGGGGCTAGTAGAGTTGGGGCTAGTAGAGCTAGGGAGAGCAGAACTGGGGCTAGGATAGCTGGGGCTCGGAGAGCTGGGGCTAGTAGAGCTGGGGCTAGTAGAGTTGGGGCTAGTAGAGCTGGGGCTAGTAGAGTTGGGGCTAGTAGAGCTAGGGAGAGCAGAACTGGGGCTAGGATAGCTGGGGCTCGGAGAGCTGGGGCTAGTAGAGCTGGGGCTAGTAGAGTTGGGGCTAGTAGAGTTGGGGCTAGTAGAGCTGGGGCTAGTAGAGTTGGCGCTAGTAGAGTTGGCGCTAGTAGAGTTGGGGCTAGTAGAGCTAGGGAGAGCAGAACTGGGGCTAGGATAGCTGGGGCTAGTAGAGTTGGGGCTAGTAGAGTTGGGGCTAGTCGAGCTGGGGCTAGTCGAGCTGGGGCTAGTCGAGCTGGGACTAGTAGAGTTGGGGCTAGTCGAGTTGGGGCTAGTAGAGCTGGGGCTAGTAGAGTTGGGGCTAGTAGAGCTGGGGCTAGTAGAGTTGGCGCTAGTAGAGTTGGCGCTAGTAGAGTTGTGGCTAGTAGAGCTAGGGAGAGCAGAACTAGGGCTAGGATAGCTGGGGCTCGGAGAGCTGGGGCTAGTAGAGCTGGGGCTAGTAGAGTTGGGGCTAGTCGAGCTGGGGCTAGTCGAGCTGGGGCTAGTCGAGCTGGGGCTAGTAGAGTTGGGGCTAGTCGAGTTGGGGCTAGTAGAGCTGGGGCTAGTAGAGTTGGGACTAGTAGAGCTGGGGCTAGTAGAGTTGGCGCTAGTAGAGTTGGGGCTAGTAGAGCTGGGGCTAGTCGAGCTGGGGCTAGTCGAGCTGGGGCTAGTCGAGCTGGGGCTAGTAGAGTTGGGGCTAGTCGAGCTGGGGCTTGTAGAGCTGGGGCTAGTAGAGCTGGGGCTAGTAGAGCTGGGGCTAGTAGAGCAGGGGCTAGTAGAGTTGGGGCTAGTAGAGCTGGGGCTGAGACTAGTAGAGCTGGGGCTAGTAGAGCTGGGGCTAGTAGAGCTGGGGCTAGTAGAGTTGGGGCTAGTAGAGTTGGGGCTAGTAGAGCTGGGGCTGAGACTAGTAGAGCTGGGGCTAGTAGAGTTGGGGCTAGTAGAGCTGGGGCTGAGACTAGTAGAGCTGGGGCTAGTAGAGTTGGGGCTAGTAGAGCTGCGGCTAGTAGAGCAGGGGCTAGTGGAGTTGGGGCTAGTCGAGCTGGGGCTAGTAGAGTTAGGATTGTAGAGCTGGAGCTAGTAGAGCTGGGGCTAGTAGAGCTGGGGCTAGTAGAGTTGGGGCTAGTTAAGCAGGGGCTAGTAGAGTTGGGGCTAGTCGAGCTGGGGCTGAGACTAGTAGAGCTGGGGCTAGTAGAGCTGGGGCTAGTAGAGCAGGGGCTAGTAGAGCAGGGGCTAGTAGAGCTGGGGCTAGTAGAGCAGGGACTAGTAGAGCTGGGCTGGGGCTTGTTCAAACATTTATTAAAATGTTATTTATTTCACCTTTATTTAACCAGGTAGGCTAGTTGAGAACATGTTCTCATTTGCAACTGCGACTTGGCCAAGATAAAGCAAAGCAGTTCGACACATACAACAACAGAGTTACACGTGGAATAAACTAAACATACAGTCAATAATACAGTAGAAAATGTATGTTCAAATGAGGTAGGATAAGGGAGGTAAGGCAATAAATAGGCCATGGTGACGAAGTAATTATAATATAGCAATTAAACACTGGAATGGTAGATGTGCAGAAGATGAATGTGCAAGTAGAGATACTGGGGTGCAAAGGAGCAAGATAAATAAATACAGTATGGGGATGAGGTAGTTGGATGGGCTATTTACAGATGGGCTATGTACAGGTGCAGTGATCTGTGAGCTGCTCTGACAGCTGGTGCTTAAAGCTAGTGAGGGAGATATGAGTCTCCAGCTTCAGTGATTTTTGCAGTTCGTTCCAGTCATTGTGTCACAGTGTGCGCAACTGGTCAAAGGAAGTCAGGTGCAGGAGAGCAGAGATGAGTGAACAGGCACACTTTAATCAGGCAGAGGAAAACAGCCGGACGCAACTGTGTCAACACTCTGGCCCAAGGAAAAAGCGATAGCGCACAAAATCACACAACATGGTAGAAAATAACAAAACCACGGGTTAACAATACCCGGCGCAAAACCAGCCTGTAGCGTCACACACATAACGAACGTGTGTGGGGGGAACAGAGGATAATATACACGTAGAGTGATGAGGGATGTAAACCAGGTGTGCGGGAAAACAAGACAAAACAAATGGAAAATGAAAGGTGGAGCGGCGATGGCTAGAAGACCAGTGACGTCGACCGCCGAACGCTGCTCGAACAAGGAGAGGGACCGACTTCGGCAGGTTGTGACACATTGGCAGCAGAGAACTGGAAGGAAAGGCGGCCAAAGCAAGAATTGGCTTTGGGGGTGACCAGTGAGATGTACCTGTTGGAGCACGTGCTATAGGTGGGTGCTGCCATGGTGACCAGTGAGCTGAGATAAGGCAGGGCTTTACCTAGCAGACACTTGTAGATGACCTGGAGCCAGTGGGTTTGGCGACGAGTATGAAGCGAGGGCCAGCCAACAAGAGCGTACAGGTCGCAGTAGTGGGTAGTATATGGGGCTTTGGTGACAAAACGGATGGCACTGTGATAGACTGCATACAATTTGTTGAGTAGAGTGTTGGAGGCTATTTTGTAAATTACATCGCCGAAGTCGAGGATCGGTAGGATGGTCAGTTTTACGAGGGTATGTTTGGCAGCATGAGAGAAGAATGCTTTGTTGCGAAATAGGAAGCCGATTATAGATTTAATTTTGGATTGGAGATGCTTAATGTGAGTCTGGAAGGAGAGTTTGCAGTCTAACCATGCACCTAGGTATTTGTAGTTGTCCACATATTCTAAGTCAGAACCGTCCAGAGTAGTGAAGATGGATGAGCGGGCAGGTGCGGGCAGCGATCAGTTGAAGAGCATACATTTAGTTTTACTTGCATTTAAGAGCAGTTGGAGGACACGGAAGGAGAGTTGTGTGGCATTGAAGCTCGTCTGGAGGTTAGTTAACACAGTGTCCAAAGAATGGCCAGAGGTATACAGAATGGTGTCGTCTACGTAGAGGTGGATCAGAGAATCACCAGCAGCAAGAGAGACATCATTGATGTATACAGAGAAAAGTGTCGGCCTGAGAATTGAACCCTGTGGCACCCCTATAGAGACTGCCAGAGGTCCGGATAACAGGCCCTTCGATTTGACACACTGAACTCTATCAGAGAAGTAGTTGGTGAACCAGACGAGGCAATCATATGAGAAACCAAGGCTGTTGAGTCTGCCGATAAGAATGTGGTGATTGACAGAGTCGAAAGCCTTGGCCAGGATGATGAATGCGGCTGCACAGTAATGTCTCTTATCGATGGCGATTATGATATTGTTTAGGACCTTGAGCGTGGCTGAGGTGCACCCATGACCAGCTCTGAAACCAGACTGCATAGCAGAGAAGGTATGGTGGGATTCGAAATGGTCGGTAATCTGTTTGTTAACTTGGCTTTCGAAGACCTTAGAAAGGCACGGTAGGATTGATATAGGTCTGTAGCAGTTTGGGTCTAGAGGGTCTCCCCCTTTGAAGAGGGGAATGACCGCGGCAGCTTTCCAATCTTTGGGAATCTCAGGCAATATGAAAGAGAGGTTGAACAGGCTAGTAATAGGGGTTGCAACAATTTCGGCAGATAATCTTAGAAAGAGAGGGTCCAGATTGTCTAGCCCGGCTGATTTGTAGGGGTCCACATTTTGCAGCTCTTTCAGAACATCACCTATCTGGATTTGGGTGAAGGAGAAATGGGGAGGCTTGGGCGAGTTGCTGTGGGGGGTGGAGGGCTGTTGATTGGGGTAGGGGTAGCCAGGTGGAAAGCATGGCCAGCCGTAGAAAATGCTTATTGAAATTCTCAATTATAGTGGACTTCTCGGAAGTGACAGTGTTTCCTAGCCTCAGTGCAGTGGGCAGCTGGGAGGAGGTGCTCTTATTCTCCATGGACTTTACAGTGTCCCAGAACTTTTTTGAGTTAGTACTACAGAATGCAAATTTCTGTTTGAAAAAACTAGCCTTAGCTTTCTTAACTGCCTGTGTATATTTGTTCCTAACTTCCCTGAAAAGTTGCATATCACGGGGGATATTCGATGCTAATGCAGAATGCCACAGGATGTTTTTGTGCTGGTCAAGGGCAGTCAGGTCTGGAGAGAACCAAGGGCTATATCTGTTCCTGGTTCTACATTTTTTGAATGGAGCATGCATATTTAAGATGGTGAGGAAGGCACTTTTAAAGAATAACCAGGCATCCTCTACTGACAGGAATAGGTCAAAATCCTTGCAGGATACCCGGGCCAAGTCGAATAGAAAGGCCTGCTCGCTGAAGTGTTTTAGGGAGCATTTGACAGCTGACCGCTGTCAAATGACCGCTGATCCATTACGGATGCAGGCAATGAGGCAGTGGTCGCTGAGAACTTGGTTGAAAACAGCAGAGGTGTATTTGGAGGGCAAGTTGGTTAGGATGATATCTATGAGGGTGCCCGTGTTTATACCGATTTGAGGTTGTACCTGGTGGGTTCATTGATAATTTGTGTGAGATTGAGGGCATCAAGTTTAGATTGTAGGATGGCCGGGGTGTTAAGCATGTCCCAGTTTAGGTCACCTAGCAGCACGAGGTCTGAAGATAGATGGGGGGCAATCAATTCACATATGGTGTCCAGGGCACAGCTGGGGCAGAGAGTGGTCTATAGCAAGCGGCAACAGTGAGAGACTTGTTTCTGGAAAGGGGGATTTTTAAAAGTAGAAGCTCAAATTGTTTGGGTACAGACCTGGTTAGGAAGACATAACTCTGCAGGCTACCTCTGCAGTAGATTGCAACACCGCCCCCTTTGGCAGTTCTATCTTGTTGGGAAATGCTATAGTTAGGGATGGACATTTCAGGGTTTTTGGTGGTCTTCCTAACCCAGGACTCCCAAGACATGGCTAGGACATCCAGGTTGGCAGAGTGTGCTAAAGCAGTGAATAAAACAAGCTTAGGGAGGAGGCTTCTAATGTTAACATGCATGAAACCAAGGCTTTTACGGTTACAGAAATCAACAAATGAGAGCACCTGGGGAGTAGGTGTAGAGCTAGGCACTGCAGGGCTTGGATTAACTTCTACATCACCAAAGGAACAGAGGAGGAGTAGGATAAGAGTATGGCTAAAGGCTATCAAAACTACTCATCTAGTATGTTCGGAACAGAGAGTAAAAGGAGCAGGTTTCTGTGCGCATATTGAGCAGGGCTAGAGGCTCTACAGTGAAATAAGACATCCCTAACCAGGACAGTAATGGACAAGGCATTATTGATATTAGGGAGAGGCATGCATAGCCGGGTGATCATAGGGGTCCAGTGATTGGTTGGGCTGGCTGGAGACACGGCGATTCAGACAGCTAGCAGACCGGGGCTAGCGAGCTAGCAGAAGGGCCTTAGAAGGACGTCTCGATGGAGGAAGTCTGTTTTAGCCTCCGCGTGCGGTGACGTCGATAGACCAGTTGTGATGGATTAGTAGGGTTCCGAGTAGCAGAGGGGTCCAAGTCCAATTGGCAA
Organism: Oncorhynchus kisutch; assembly: GCF_002021735.2. Lineage (NCBI taxonomy): Eukaryota > Metazoa > Chordata > Actinopteri > Salmoniformes > Salmonidae > Oncorhynchus > Oncorhynchus kisutch. Next base: position 80,351,805 of record NC_034187.2, read on the forward strand.
AATAGGTATAGTGGCCCAAGAAATTGGCCGATTGATCTATTCAGCTAACAGTCCAATATGCTCTAGACATATAGCTAGCAAGCCGCGGCTAGCAGGCTAGTAGGTGGGCATTCAGGGGAGGTCGGGGCCAGTTGAGTATCCCCTCGAGCAGATTACGTCCAGTCGTGAAGGATCGGCGGGTTTCCGTGCCCGTACCGGCAGTAGAAGGGGTCCGGGTATTGTAGCCCAGGAGTGGCTGGTGGGCCTTTTCGGCTAGCCAGGAGAATGGGCCTAGCATGGGCTAGCTCCAGGCTAATTGGGGCTTGCTTCCGGACAGACGTTAGCCAGGAGTAGTCACTTGGATAGCAGCTAGCTAGCTGCGATGACCCAGGTGAAAAAGTTCAGAGCTTGATGTAGGAATCCGGGGATATGGGGGGAAAATAGGTCCGATATGCTCTGGTTTGAGTCGCGTTGTACAAACTGGCGAGAGCTTTCCGAGCTAAAGGTTAGCTGATGACCGCTAGCAGGGGTTAGCTGACTACTAGCTAATAGCTAGTGAGCTGGCTAGCTTCTGTTGGGGGATTCTGGTTCTGAGGTAAATAAAAAATATTTCAGAAAAAACAGATCCACACCACATTGGGTGAGGCGGGTTACAGGAGAGTATTTTGAAGTTGAGGTTTAGAAAAATATAAAAAGATATGCAAAGAAAAATATATAAAAAGATTATTACATTGGACACGACAAGACAAAGACGTCTGACTGCTACGCCATCTTGGATAAAGACGACCAGCAGGGCCAAATAATAATCACAGTGGTTGTAGAAGGTGCAACATGTCAGCACCTCAGGAGTGAATGTCCGTTGGCTTTTCTTAGCTGAGAATTGAGACAGCAGGTGCGGTAGAGAGGGAGGGAGAGAGAGAGAGTTGGCGGGAGAGAGAGAGAGGGTCGAAAACAGCAAGTACGGGACAAGGTAGCACATCCGGTGAACAGGTAAGGGTTCCATAGTCACAAGCAAAACAGCAGAAACTGGATCAGAAGCACAACCAGGTGGACTGGGGTCGGGGACAGCCAGGAGTTGTCAGTACAGGTAGTCCTGAGGCATTGTCCTAGGGCTCAGGTCCTCCGGGAGGGGAGAGAGAGAGTGAGAGAGCGAGAGAGAGAGCGAGAGAGAGAAGTCTGAACATGAGGCTAACATAGCTGGGTGTCTGGATGCCTCAACATGTAGAGGGAGTGGAGGAACATTATCCCAGCTAGCCAGCAAACTTTGAACCAGGTAAGCACACTACGAACCAGGTAAGCACACTACGAACCAGGTAAGCACACTACGAACCAGGTCAGCACACTACGAACCAGGTCAGCACACTACTAACCAGGTCAACACACTACCAACCAGGTCAACACACTACCAACCAGGTCAGCACACTACGAACCAGGTCAGCACACTACGAACCAGGTCAACACACTACCAACCAGGTCAGCACCATTTGAACTGAGTCCGCACACTTTGAACCAGGTCAGCACACTACCAATCAGATCAGCACACCTCGAACCAGGTCAGCACACTACCAATCAGATCAGCACACCTCGAACCAGGCCAGCTCACTACCAATCAGATCAACACACCTCGAACCAGGCCAGCACACTACCAATCAGATCAGCACACCTTGAACCAGGACAGCACACTACCAATCAGATCAGCACACCTCGAACCAGGTTAGTGGGTAGGAACGATATGAACAGAACCCAAATCAGGGAATAGTGGCCGAGTCCACACACACAGGTCAGGGTCGTGGAAAAACATTTGACGATCAATAAATCCAGTTGGTACCTTCCTGTTTCATTCCATTTCAACTATGGTTGGTTGGTTGGTTGGTCAGCTGGCTGGTTGGTTGGTAAAATATGACACTGACGATGGTCGCCCTGTTGCTAGCTTTATTTTAGTGTTATTTTGTACTATATTTGATCAGAAAGTTTCTAGTATTATTTCCAATGAGCAATTTTGGACATCAGATCGAAGATTAATCACCACAAATGTCCATAGCTGGAAATCCTTTGTCTTGACTACCTGAAGCAGTTCCATTCACCCAGCAAAAAGACGCTGCTGGAGAAGGGGAAGGCGAGCTGGAGTTCTTGTCCGATTAAGGAAAAGGGCAAACTTTCCTCTGCTTCCTAGTATATTACTTGCATAACAATAAACCTTTGCAATAAACCTTTTCGAGCTCAGATATGAGAGACTGTAACGTAATCTGCCTTAAAGAGACTTGGTTGATGGGGGAGGTGCTTGATCAGGTGATACAGATTGTGTTTTTTTTCAACACATCGCGCGGACAGGTAAAAATTACTTTGCGGGAAAAACAAAGGCGGAGGAGTATGTTTCATGATCAACAACTCATGGTGTGATTGTAGGACTGTACAAACGCTTAAGAGTTTCTGTTCCCCTGACCTGGAATGCCTCACAATCAAATGCCAACCCCATTATCTCCCGACAGCTATCACGGCTGTGTACACCCCCCCCACAAGCCGATACCACGCTGGCACTCAAGGAATTACACGGGACAATTAAAAAAATTGGAAACAGTATATCCCGAGTAGCCGGTTACTTTAACAAAGGACATTTTGGGAAAATTCTCCTGAAATTCCACCAACACATCTCTTGCCTCACTTTCCATTCTGCGACAGATATAAAGCTCTCCTCTTTGGCAAATCAGACCATGCCTCCATTCTGCTTCACGCACCTATGGGCAGGAATTAAAACAGGAAGCACCAGTGGTAAGGTCTGTTCAATGCTGGTCTGACCAATCAGAGCCCATGCTACATGATTGTTTGATCACTCAGACTGGGATACGTTCCGGGCTGCCTCTGGAAATAATGTCGACAAATACACTGACCCTGTCTCTGGGTTACTCAGAAAGTGCATAGAGGATGTTGTTTCTACAGTGACGAATAAAACATATCCAAACCAGAAACCGTGGATAGATGGCAGCATTCATGCAAAACTGAAAGTGCAAACCACCACATTTAACCACGGTAAGCTGGACGAGTACAAACAGAGCACCTATGACCTACTGTGCAAGACAATCAAAGAGACAAAAGGACAGTACATGGACAAAGTGAAGTCGCAATTCAATGGCTCAGATACGAGACATGTGGCAGGGACTTCTGTCATCACGAAGTGCTTTGAAAGTCAAGGACCATATCACTTCCACCATACCCGACACCCTTGACCCACTACAATTTGCATACTGCCCCAACAAATCCGACGGCCGACGCAATCGGCGTTGCACTGCACACCGCCCTATCTCACCTGGACGAGGAATACCTATGTGAGAATGTTGTTCATCAACTACAGCTTGGCCTTCTACACCATAGTGCTCATCACTAAGCTCAGGACCCTGGGTCTGAACTCCTCCCTGGGGAACTAGATTCTAAATTTCCTGACAGGCCACCACCAGTGGGTGAGGGTAGGCAACAACACCTCCACCACGCTGACCCCCAACACGGTGGCCCACCAGGGTGTGTGCTCAGCCCCCTCCTGTACTCTCTGTTCACCCATGACTGCGTGGCCATGCACAACTCCAACTCAATCATTATGTTTGCTGACGACACGACAGTGGTAGGCCTGATTACCAACAACGATGAGACAGCCTACAGGGAGGAGGTGAGAGCCCTGGTGGAGTGGTGCCAGGAAAATAGCCTCTCCTTCAACAAAACGAAGGAGCTTATCATGGACTACAGGAGAGAGAGAAGAGGGAGCACGCCCCCATCCTCATCCACGGGGCTGCAGTGGATAGGGTCAAAGCATCAAGTTCCTCTGCGTAAACATCACTGACCGCCTGAAATGGTTTCGCCACACCAACACCGTGGTTGACAACATTCGGCATGGCCCCCTAAGACTCTCACAAACTTTTACAGATGCACCATTGAGAGCATTCTGTCGTGCTGCATCACCGCCTGGTATGGCAACTGCACCGCCCTCAACCGCGTGGCTGTCAACCACATGGCATTCAGCTCAAAACATCACTGGGGCCACGGAGCCTCCCCTCCAGGATACATCACTGGGGCCACGGAGCCTCCCCTCCAGGATACATCACTGGGGCCACGGAGCCTCCCCTCCAGGATACATCACTGGGGCCACGGAGCCTCCCCTCCAGGATACATCACTGGGGCCACGGAGCCTCCCCTCCGGGATACATCACTGGGGCCACGGAGCCTCCCCTCCAGGATACATCACTAGGTGTCAAAGGAAAGCCAAGAAGATCATTAAGGCTTTCAGTCACCAGGGCCACAGACTATTCACTTGGCTACGGACCAAAAGACGAAGACATTACAGGTGCATCAGTGCCAAGATGGAGAAACAGAGAAACAGCTTCTATTACCAGACCATCAGACTGTTGATCAGCTTCTATTACCATCAGACTGTTGAACAGCTTCTATTACCATCAGACTGTTGAACAGACATCACTAGACCATCAGACTGTTGAACAGACATCACTAGACCATCAGACTGTTGAACAGACATCACTAGCTGTCTACCAAGTCAATCACTACTCACTCACTCACTCACTCACACAACACACACACCCACGCGCACACCCACGCGCACACCCACAAACTAACACACACACACACACACACACACACACACACACACACACACACACACACACACACACACACACACACACACACACACACACACACACACACACATACACCCCCCCCCCCACCACACACACACACACACACACACCTACACACACACACACACACACACACACACACACACACATACACCCCCCCCCCCCCCCACCACACACACACACACACACACACACACACACACACACACACACACACGCACACACACACACACAGCAACGCTGCTGTCCCATGTCATAGAGACATTGAATCACTGGACACCCAGCTGGTTCAATGAACCCATTTCACACTGTGTATTTAAATACTGTATCCGACATAGCTCATTGTAATATTTCTACCACTGTACAATGTGTTTTAGTTACACTGATAATACACACTGAATATATTTATTTAAATACTTGATTCTTGACATACAGTTGAAGTCGGAGGTTTATATTCACTTAGGTTGGAGTCATTAAAACTCGTTTTTCAACCACTCCACAAATTTCTTGTTAACAAATTATAGTTTTGGCAAGTCTGTTAGGAGATCTACTTTGTGCATGACACAAGTAATTTGTCCAACAATTGTTTACAGACAGATGATTTCACTTATAATTCACTGTATCACAATTCCAGTGGGTCAGAAGTTACATACAGAAGTTGACCGTGCCTTTAAACAGCTTGGAAATTTCCAGAAAATGATTCTGATAGGCTAACTGATAGGCTAATTGACATAATTTGAGTCAATTGGAGGTGTACCTGTGGCTGTATTTCAAGGCCTACCTTCAAACTCAGTGCCTCTTTGCTTGACATCATGGGCGAAAAAAATTAAATCTGTAATGACCTCAGAAAAATATAGTAGACCTCCAGAAGTCTGGTTCATTCTTGGGAGCAATTTCCAAATGCCTGAAGGTACCACGTTCATCTGTACAAATAATAGTACGCAGCCATCATACCGCGCAGGAAGGAGACGCGTTCTGTCTCCTAGAGATGAACGTACTTTGGTGCGAAAAGTGCAAATCAATCCCAGAACAACAGCAAAGGACCTTGTGAAGAGGCTGGGGGAAACAGGTACAAAAGTATCTAAATCCACAGTAAAACGAGTCCTATATCGACATAACCTGAAAGGCCGCTCAGCAAGGAAGAAGCCACTGCTCCAAAACCACCATAAAAAGCCAGACGGTTTGCAACTGCACATGGGGACAAATTGTACTTTTTGGAGAAATGTCCTCTGGTCTGATGAAACAAAAATACAACTGTTTGGCCATAATGACCATCGTTATGTTTGGAGGAAAAAGGGGGAGGCTTGCAAACCGAAGAACACCATCCCAACCGTGAAGCACGGGGGTGGCAGCATCATGTTGTGGGGGTGCTTTGCTGCAGGAGGGACTGGTGCACTTCACAAAATAGAGGGCATCATGAGGTGGGGAAATTATGTGGATATATTGAAGCAACATCTCAAGACATCAGTCAGGAAGTTAAAACTCATTTGCAAATGGGTCTTCCAAATGGACAATGACCCCAAACATACTTCCAAAGTTGTGCCAAAATGGCTTAAGGACAACAAAGTCAAGGTATTGGAGTGGCCATCACAAAGCCTTGACCTCAATCCTATAGAAAATTTGTGAGCAGAACTGAAAAAGCGTGTGCGAGCAAGGAGGCCAACAAACCTGACTCAGTTACACCAGCTCTGTCTGAAGGAATGTGCTAAAATTCACCCAACTTATTGTAGGAGGTTGTGGAAGGCTACCTGAAACGTTTGACCCAAGTTAAACAATTTAAAGGCAATGCTATCAAATACTAATTGAGTGTATGTAAACTTCTGACCCAATGGGAATGTGATGAAATAAATGAAAGCTGAAATAAATAATTCTCTCTACTATTATTCTGACATTTCAAATTCTTAAATAAAGTGGGGATCCTAACCGAACTAATACAGGGAATTTTTACTAGGATTAAAAGTCAGGAATTGTGAAAAACTGAGTTGAAATGTATTTGGTTAAGGTGAGTGTAAACTTCCGACTTCAACTGTAGCTCAGTCTAACACGTCTACTGCTGTACATATCATTCTTAGTATATCTTGTGTATATTTTCTCAGTGTACGTACATTTAGATTTGGATTACTGTTACAGGGCTTTTTGGATTGTTTATCTGGTTTTAATCCCACCGTACTTGATTTCTTGTTTATATACAGTATATATACGTATAGGTATATATTACATTTTAATTATTTGTGTACTTGATTGACTTTGTGATGCATATTTAGGAGATAGTAAAATAAGCATTTCGCTGAACTGTCTATATCACACTTGCTGAACTGTGCACACTACCAATTAACTTTGATTGGATTTGGTTGGGTTGGCTGGTTGGCTGGTTGACTGATTGGCTGGCTGGCTGGTTGGTTAACTGGTTGGGTGGGTGGCTGGCTGGTTGGTCGGCTGGTTGGCTGGTTGGTTGGTTGGCTGGTTGGCTGGCTGGCTGTTTGGTTGGTTGGCTGGCTGGATGGCTGGTCGTTTGGCTGGCTGGCTGGTTGGCTGGTTGGCTGGTTGGTTGGCTGGCTGGTTGGCTGGTTGGTTGGCTGGTTAGTTGGCTGGCTGGCTGGTTGGCTGGTTGGTTGGCTAGATGGTTGGCTCACTGGTTGGTTGGCTGGTTGGTTGGCTGGCTGGGTGGTTGGTTGGCTGGCTGGCTAGTTGGCTGGTTGGCTGGCTGGTTGGTTGGCTAGTTGGCTCGCAGGTTGGTTGGTTGGCTGGTTGGCTGGCTGGGTGTTTGGTTGGCTGGTTGGTTAGCTGGCTGGTTGGTTGGCTGTTGGTTGGTTGGTTGGTTGGCTGGTTGGCTGGCTGGCTGGTTGGTTGGCTAGTTGGTTGGCTGGCTGGTTGGTTGGCTAGTTGGTTGGCTGGCAGGTTGGTTGGTTGGCTGGCTGGCTGTTTGGCTGGTTGGTTGGCTGGTTGGTTGGTTGGCTGGTTGGCTGGCTGGTTGGTTGGCTGGTTGGTTGGCTGGTTGGTTGGCTTGCCTGGCTGGTTGGTTGGCTGGTTGGCTGGCTGGTTGGTTGGCTGGTTGGCTGGTTGGTTGGTTGGCTGGTTGGCTGGTTGGTTGGCTGGTTGGTTGGTTGGCTAGTTGGCTGGTTGGTTGGTTGGTTGGCTGGTTGGTTGGTTGGTTGGTTGGCTGGCTGGCTGGTTGGCTGGTTGGTTGGTTGGCTAGTTGGCTGGTTGGTTGGTTGGTTGGCTAGTTGGCTGGTTGGTTGGCTAGTTGGCTGGTTGGTTGGTTGGCTGGTTGGCTGGTTGGTTGGTTGGTTGGCTAGTTGGCTGGTTGGTTGGTTGGCTGGTTGGTTGGTTGTAGTTGTTCAGCCAGAACGTAACTCCTGGACCTCTGAACTCAGTGAACTGAACTCACACAAACAATCAGATCTACTGACAAAGGACTAAATGCTGGACTTGTTCTCTCTCTAAAGCACACCCATGCATACAGTATCTCACACACATACACACTGACAAAAGGCTTATTGCCAGAGTGTCCCACTCACAGACACAGACACAGACACACACACACACATTCTGAACTCACCCACACAATCTATTTTTACCATATAGACTGTCAGTACACACTGTTATGCAGGTGTGTTATACTGCTGTAGCAGTGTATGTGTAAGACTGTGTAAGTGTGTCGGTACTTCAGTGTGTGTGTGTGTGTGTGTGTGTGTGTGTGTGTGTGTGTGTGTGTGTGTGTGTTTGAGACCGTGTAGGTTACCCATATGTATGTTTAGTAGGTGTGGGCAGCTACTGTATAATACCTCACCCTAACCCTGACCCCACCTAGCCATATGGCCAGACATCCGTGAAGAAAATGCTATAACCTCTATCAAATTCCCTCTCTCTCTCTCTCTCCCTTCACACACACACACCTTTTAATCAAACACAGCACTTTACTATCTGATAACACTTATCATGTAAATACACAAGCCACATCAACTTTTTCTCTACCACTCTCCAATTTCCCTATAGTGAAACCTGAAACAAATTAAATTTTCCTGTTAATTACAATATTATGAACACAGTTCTGGACTGGTGTGTCCATCATATGCTGAGACACTGTCTGGCTGAATCAATGCTCGTGCTCCTGTCCGATTATCGATTATTAATAAGCCTACAGCGAGATAGGCGTGTGAACCAACCAGCCAACCAACCAGCCAAACAGCCAGCCAGCCAACCAACCAACCAACCAGCCAGCCAACCAACTAGCCAACCAACCAGCCAGCCAACCAGCCAACCAACAGCCAACCAACCAGCCAGCTAACCAACCAGCCAACCAAACACCCAGCCAGCCAACCAACCAACCAACCTGCGAGCCAACTAGCCAACCAACCAGCCAGCCAACCAGCCAGCCAGCCAACCAACCAGCCAACCAACCAGTGAGCCAACCAACCAGCCAACTAACCAGCCGACCAACCAGCCAACCAGCCAGCCAACCAACCAGCTACAAGCTACCATTATCTAAATATGATGTAAGTGTCTTATAACACTGTAATAACCTACAGGTTTCTCCGATGCTATTTGTTTTATTCCCCAGTCCGTGTTTTGCATCCTGCCCGGAAGAGAAGGCGTGTTCGCGTTTACCCCAAGTCAACCTTTTGGCTTTCCATATGATCACTCGTGTCTGTCAACCGCTCCAAACTCTAAGTTCCAACAGACTCTGCTTGGACTTTTCAGACACCAAAACTTTCCCCGGAGAAAATGTCCACCAATTCTGGACATCATTGATGTAGGTATGACATTTCATTTGTACTCGTTTCATTCGAGTTTATTAGCACGTTGTGACAGGTGCAAGTCTCTCGCGCTGTGCGTGCGTCAGTGTAGGCTATTTCTGCATGTTTTCTTTAGAAGGTGTTTACCGAGGTCACTGGTCACTAACAGGCTTTTCAGGTAAAAGGTAAAGCAGTTCAAAATATGGTATTATATCTGGTCTCATCAGTCAGACCGTTGGGGGTGTTTTGTTAGGGTGGAAATCTCGCGCTCCGCGGATGTTGTGCTCTGTATCTTGGAGTGTATTCCTACTCCAAACAGTTGCAAAACGTTTTGCAACAAAAACTAGCGTTCGAGCAAACAGGGCAGGACCTAGCTCAATCTGTCTAATAGAAATGCTAGTTTTTGTTGCAAAACAACTTTTTGGGTTAATGATAACACACCCCTATTTGCCAAACAAACCTCACAAACCAAACGGAAGCTCTGAGCGCATGCACTAACCGCACAGGTGAGACCACCGTTTACACACACACACACACAGTTGAGATTAGAGATCTAATACTGGCCTCATTTTAAGAGGAAGTACCAACTGATAAACTGATCCGTGTAAAGCAGGGACTAGTACTTTGTATTTGCCCATGTAATGCTGTAGCATTCACTGTCTGTCTGTGTCTCTCTCAGAGGTGATGGAGGGAGAAGGGGAGTTGTTGGATTTGAGTCACCTCTCAGAGGCAGAGCAGACATCCATCTTGGAAGTGTTACTAAGGGACTCGAATCTGCGTTGCCTTGATGAGGGGCGTGTAAGGTCAGAGGTGATTATTATTTAACCCTTTAGGTCTCTGATGAGCATCATGTTGACTGATTTTTAAAAAGTTTAACTAGGCAAGTCAGTTAAGAACAAATTCTTAGGTGTAAGAAAAGTGGGTTAACTGCCTTGTTCAGGGGCAGAATGACAGATTTTTACCTTGTCAGCTCAGGGATTCGATCTAGTAACCTTTCGGTTATTGGCCCAACACTCTAACCGCTAGGCTACCCTACCTCCTCTACACTCTAACCGCTAGGCTACCTACCTCCTCTACACTCTAACCGCTAGGCTACCTACCTCCTCTACACTCTAACCGCTAGGCTACCTGCCTCCTCTACACTCTAACCACTAGGCTACCTACCTCCTCTACACTCTAACCGCTAGGCTACCTGCCACCCCAATTAATTGATTAATTTAAGTTGTATTTTTTATATAGGGGTATGTTAATGTTATCCACAGAGGGCTGGTGTTGGTGCAGGTGTTTGTTCCAGCCCAGCACTAACACACCTGATTCAAATAACTAAAACATTGTTTTACTTAAAAATGTTTGCCGTATCAGATGCTCTTTATTTACATTTTAATTTTGCTTATATTTTACCCCCTTTCTCTCCACAATTTCGATCTTGTTTCGATCTTGTCTCATCGCTGCAATTCCCCAACGGGCTTCGGGAGAAGCAAAGGTCGAGTCATGTGTCGACACCGCCAAACCGACACCGCTAAGGTGACACCACCAAACCGACACCGCCAAACCGACACCGCCAAGGTGACACCACCAAACCGACACCACCAAACCAACACCGCCAAGGTGACACCACTAAACCGACACCGCCAAACCGACACCGCCAAACCAACACCGCCAAGGTGACACCACCAAACCGACACCGCCAAGGTGACACCACCAAACCGACACCACCAAGGTGACACCACTCCTTAGCACCTGCCGATTTCAACCGGAAGCCAGCTGCACCAATGTGTCGGAGGAAACAAAGTTCACCTGACAACCACGGTCATCCTGCAGTTGCCCGGCCCGCCACAAGGAGTCGCTAGAGCGTGATGAGCCAAGAAAAGCCCCCCCCCCCTCGGTCAAACCCTTCCCTAGCCCG
>NC_034187.2:80368065-80465565 GCF_002021735.2 Oncorhynchus kisutch
CACGTGCCTGTATGACCTCCCTACAACGCCTGGGCATGCTCCTGATGAGGTGGCGGATGGTCTCCTGAGGGATCTCCTCCCAGACCTGGACTAAAGCATCCGCCAACTCCTGGACAGTCTGTGGTGCAACGTGGCGTTGGTGGATGGAGCGAGACATGATGTCCCAGATGTGCTCAATTGGACTCAGGTCTGGGGAACGGGCGGGCTAGTCCATAGCATCAATGCCTTCCTCTTGCAGGAACTGCTGACACACTCCAGCCACATGAGGTCTAGCATTGTCTTGTATTAGGAGGAACCCAGGGCCAACCGCACCAGCATATGGTCTCACAAGGGGTCTGAGGATCTCATCTCGGTACCTAATGGCAGTCAGGCTACCTCTGGCGAGCACATGGAGGGCTGTGCGGCCCCCCAAAGAAATGCCACCCCCGCACCATGACTGACCCACCGCCAAACCAGTCATGCTGGAGGATGTTGCAGGCAGCAGAACGTTCTCCACGGCGTCTCCAGACTCTGTCACGTCTGTCACGTGCTCAGTGTGAACCTGCTTTCATCTGTGAAGAGCACAGGGCGCCAGTGGCGAATTTGCCAATCTTGGTGTTCTCTGGCAAATGCCAAACGTCCTGCACGGTGTTGGGCTGTAAGCACAACCCCCACCTGTGGACTTCGGGCCCTCATATCACCCTCATGGAGTCTGTTTCTGACCGTTTGAGCAGACACATGCACATTTGTGGCCTGCTGGAGGTCATTTTGCAGGGCTTTGGCAGTGCTCCTCCTGCTCCTCCTTGCACAAAGGCGGAGGTAGCGGCCCTGCTGCTGGGTTGTTGCCCTCCTACGGCCTCCTCCACGTCTCCTGATGTACTGGCCTGTCTCCTGGTAGCGCCTCCATGCTCTGGACAGTAAGCTGACAGACACAGCAAACCTTCTTGCCACACCTCGCATTGATGTGCCATCCTGGATGAGCTGCACTTCCTGAGCCACTTGTGTGGGTTGTAGACTCCGTCACATGCTACCACTAGAGTGAAAGCACCGCCAGCATTCAGAAGTGACCAAAACATCAGCCAGGAAGCATAGGAACTGAGAAGTGGTCTGTGGTCACCACCTGCAGCACCACTCCTTTATTGGGGGTGTCTTGCTAATTGCCTATAATTTCCACCTGTTGTCTATTCCATTTGCACAACAGCATTTGAAATGTATTGTCAATCAGTGTTGCTTCCTAAGTGGACAGTTTGATGTCACAGAAGTGTGATTGACTTGGAGCTACATTGTGTTCCCTTTATTTTTTTGAGCAGTGTGTATATATATATATATAAATATAATATTCTTAACTGCGTTGTTGGTTAATAAGTAAGCATTTCACTGTATTCGGTGCATGTGACTAATACAATTTGCTATGAATGATGTGTGTGCTAACGTTGTTTGTGTTTCCCAGTATAAGATCAGCGTGTCAGAGGTGCGTGGCAGGACTCTGAACCTGTCTGTGTGGCACGCTGCCTCCCTGGGTAGAAACCTGTTCCTAGGAGAGGTAGAGCTGGAGCTGGCTCACTGGGACTGGACACACACAGACCCTGACTGGTACAAACTACAGCCACGGGTAGGACCAATACACACACGTGCGAGCAAACGCGTGCATACAAGCACACAAACACCTACACACATACCAAACACATACATGCAGACACCCAAACACATACCAAACATGCATACATACAAACACCTACACCCACACACGCACATGCACATTCACACACCACAGCATGCAGTAAGTCCTACATTGTGTGTAGTCTTAACAGGAGGAGAGGTGCTGAGAATTTCAACGAGCTTTTCTAACCTGAGCGCTCCTCTCTTCAATCTCCCTCTCTCTTTCCCTCTCTCTTTTCTCCCTGTCTCTCTCTCGCTCTCTTTTCTCCCTGTCTCTCTCTCGCTCTCTTTTCTCCCTGTCTCTCTCTCGCTCTCTTTTCTCCCTGTCTCTCTCTCGCTCTCTTTTCTCCCTGTCTCTCTCTCGCTCTCTTTTCTCCGTTTCTCTCGCTCTCTTTTCTCCCTCTCTCTCTCTCGCTCTTCTTTCTCCCTGTCTCTCTCTCTCTCTCTCTCTCTCTCTCTCGCTCTTCTTTCTCTCTGTCACTCTCTCTCTCTCTCTCTCTCTCTCAGTTGCAGTGTAGTCCAGAGTCTATCAGTAGTCGAGGAAACATCATGCTCTCTATCAAGTTCACCCCAGCAGGATCTGAGGGTGAGCTGAGCTCACTACGCACGTCACCCACAGACGTCAAGCCACACACAGACGTCATTTCCTTTCTCTCTGTCTCATCTCTGTGTGTGTGTGTGTGTGTGTGTGTGTAGGTGGAGGTCTTCCTCCATCTGGGGAGATACACATTTGGCTGCGGCAGGCGCAGGGTCTTCTCTCCACCAAAGGTGGCGCCATCGACTCCTTCGTCGAGAGGTGGGTTAGAGAAGGTGTTCCCTAACTTATTCACACAGGCCCCACTTCCAGCATTGGGAAACATCCCGTCTAACATCCCATGCCACGTCTATTTCTATGGGTATAATCACTGTTCACACCCCTCTTGATGGGGGAGACAACAGTTTGCTGATTTTAAAGATTACTTCCCACAATTCTACACATTTTGTCATGGGGTGCAGAGAAAGTGTTTCAGTTTTAAAGCTAATTTTCTTGTAATTCTATACATTTGACCATTTATAATGTTTATTCAGGTGATATTTGAGTGGCTGAGAAACGGTAGCTGCCATGTTAGTTGATCTGGACATTTCTGACAAGTTATAAATTGTTCTCTAAGTTATGTAATGACTGACAAGACAAGAGGAACTGATGATGTACTACCCAGTTTAGTAATGTCACCTTGTACATTCTACTATTACAACCCAGTTTAGTAATGTCACCTTGTACATTATACTATTACAACCCAGTTTAGTAATGTCACCTTGTACATTCTACTATTACAACCCAGTTTAGTAATGTCACCTTGTACATTCTACTATTTCAACCCAGTTTAGTAATGTCACCTTGTACATTCTACTATTGCAACCCAGTTTAGTAATGTCACCTTGTATATTCTACTATTACAACCTAGTTTAGTAATGTCACCTTGTATATTCTACTATTACAACCCAGTTTAGTAATGTCACCTTGTGCATTCTACTATTACAACCCAGTTTAGTAATGTCACCTTGTACATTCTACTATTACAACCTAGTTTAGTAATGTCAGTTTAGTAATGTCACCTTGTATATTCTACTATTACAACCCAGTTTAGTAATGTCACCTTGTATATTCTACTATTACAACCCAGTTTAGTAATGTCACCTTGTGCATTCTACTATTACAACCCAGTTTAGTAATGTCACCTTGTACATTCTACTATTACAACCCAGTTTAGTAATGTCACCTTGTACATTCTACTATTACAACCCAGTTTAGTAATGTCAGTTTAGTAATGTCACCTTGTACATTCTACTATTACAACCCAGTTTAGTAATGTCAGTTTAGTAATGTCACCTTGTACATTCTACTATTACAACCCAGTTTAGTAATGTCACCTTGTACATTCTACTATTACAACCCAGTTGAGTAATGTCAGTTTAGTAATGTCACCTTGTACATTCTACTATTACAACCCAGTTTAGTAATGTCACCTTGTACATTCTACTATTACAACCCAGTTTAGTAATGTCAGTTTAGTAATGTCACCTTGTACATTCTACTATTACAACCCAGTTTAGTAATGTCACATTGTACATTCTACTATTACAACCCAGTTTAGTAATGTCAGTTTAGTAATGTCACCTTGTATATTCTACTATTACAACCCAGTTTAGTAATGTCAGTTTAGTAATGTCACCTTGTATATTCTACTATTACAACCCAGTTTAGTAATGTCAGTTTAGTAATGTCACCTTGTATATTCTACTATTACAACCCAGTTTAGTAATGTCAGTTTAGTAATGTCACCTTGTATATTCTACTATTACAACCCAGTTTAGTAATGTCAGTTTAGTAATGTCACCTTGTATATTCTACTATTACAACCCAGTTTAGTAATGTCAGTTTAGTAATGTCACCTTGTATATTCTACTATTACAACCCAGTTTAGTAATGTCAGTTTAGTAATGTCACCTTGTATATTCTACTATTACAACCCAGTTTATTAATGTCACCTTGTATATTCTACTATTACAACCCAGTTTAGTAATGTCAGTTTAGTAATGTCACCTTGTATATTCTACTATTACAACCCAGTTTAGTAATGTCAGTTTAGTAATGTCACCTTGTATATTCTACTATTACAACCCAGTTTAGTAATGTCAGTTTAGTAATGTCACCTTGTATATTCTACTATTACAACCCAGTTTAGTAATGTCACCTTGTATATTCTACTATTACAACCCAGTTTAGTAATGTCAGTTTAGTAATGTCACCTTGTACATTCTACTATTACAACCCAGTTTAGTAATGTCACCTTGTACATTCTACTATTACAACACAGTTTAGTAATGTCAGTTTAGTAGTGTCACCTTGTACATTCTACTATTACAACCCAGTTTAGTAATGTCACCTTGTACATTCTACTATTACAACCTGGTTTAGTAATGTCACCTTGTATATTCTACTATTACAACCCAGTTTAGTAATGTCACCTTGTGCATTCTACTATTACAACCCAGTTTAGTAATGTCACCTTGTACATTCTACTATTACAACCCAGTTTAGTAATGTCACCTTGTGCATTCTACTATTACAACCCAGTTTAGTAATGTCACCTTGTGCATTCTACTATTACAACCCAGTTTAGTAATGTCACCTTGTGCATTCTACTATTACAACCCAGTTTAGTAATGTCACCTTGTGCATTCTACTATTACAACCCAGTTTAGTAATGTCACCTTGTACATTCTACTATTACAACCCAGTTTAGTAATGTCACCTTGTACATTCTACTATTACAACCCAGTTTAGTAATGTCACCTTGTACATTCTACTATTACAACCTAGTTTAGTAATGTCAGTTTAGTAATGTCACCTTGTACATTCTACTATTACAACCCAGTTTAGTAATGTCACCTTGTACATTCTACTATTACAACCCAGTTTAGTAATGTCACCTTGTACATTCTACTATTACAACCCAGTTTAGTAATGTCACCTTGTACATTCTACTATTACAACCTAGTTTAGTAATGTCAGTTTAGTAATGTCACCTTGTACATTCTACTATTACAACCCAGTTTAGTAATGTCACCTTGTACATTCTACTATTACAACCCAGTTTAATAATGTCACCTTGTACATTCTACTATTACAACCCAGTTTAGTAATGTCACCTTGTACATTCTACTATTACAACCTAGTTTAGTAATGTCAGTTTAGTAATGTCACCTTGTACATTCTACTATTACAACCCAGTTTAGTAATGTCACCTTGTACATTCTACTATTACAACCCAGTTTAGTAATGTCACCTTGTACATTCTACTATTACAACCCAGTTTAGTAATGTCACCTTGTACATTCTACTATTACAACCTAGTTTAGTAATGTCACCTTGTACATTCTACTATTACAACCCAGTTTAGTAATGTCAGTTTAGTAATGTCACCTTGTACATTCTACTATTACAACCCAGTTTAGTAATGTCACCTTGTACATTCTACTATTACAACCCAGTTTAGTAATGTCACCTTGTACATTCTACTATTACAACCCAGTTTAGTAATGTCACCTTGTACATTCTACTATTACAACCCAGTTTAGTAATGTCACCTTGTACATTCTACTATTACAACCTAGTTTAGTAATGTCAGTTTAGTAATGTCACCTTGTACATTCTACTATTACAACCCAGTTTAGTAATGTCACCTTGTACATTCTACTATTACAACCCAGTTTAGTAATGTCACCTTGTACATTCTACTATTACAACCCAGTTTAGTAATGTCACCTTGTACATTCTACTATTACAACCTAGTTTAGTAATGTCACCTTGTACATTCTACTATTACAACCCAGTTTAGTAATGTCAGTTTAGTAATGTCACCTTGTACATTCTACTATTACAACCCAGTTTAGTAATGTCACCTTGTACATTCTACTATTACAACCCAGTTTAGTAATGTCACCTTGTACATTCTACTATTACAACCCAGTTTAGTAATGTCACCTTGTACATTCTACTATTACAACCCAGTTTAGTAATGTCAGTTTAGTAATGTCACCTTGTACATTCTACTATTACAACCCAGTTTAGTAATGTCACCTTGTACATTCTACTATTACAACCCAGTTTAGTAATGTCACCTTGTACATTCTACTATTACAACCCAGTTTAGTAATGTCACCTTGTACATTCTACTATTACAACCCAGTTTAGTAATGTCACCTTGTACATTCTACTATTACAACCCAGTTTAGTAATGTCACCTTGTACATTCTACTATTACAACCCAGTTTAGTAATGTCACCTTGTACATTCTACTATTACAACCCAGTTTAGTAATGTCACCTTGTACATTCTACTATTACAACCCAGTTTAGTAATGTCACCTTGTACATTCTACTATTACAACCTAGTTTAGTAATGTCACCTTGTACATTCTACTATTACAACATTCTAGAGTAAGTTGCAAGCTGGACTCAATTCCTTGATTTTTGATTGTTTCACTTTTGTTTATTATCTATTTCACTTGCTTTGGCAATGTAAACATATGGGCACATCCCATGCCAATAAAGCCCCTTGAATTGAGAGAGAGACCCCTCGTGCAACCCCAGGGGGTGTGCCCCACAGTTTGAGAACCACTGGGTTCAGAGGTCAGGCGTAGGAATACCAGCAGTGTGGCAGACCTCAACGTCTGTATTCCAGAAACTGGGGGCTAGAGTTAGTGGGACAGGACTGTTTTTAGTGGAACGTCTATAAAAACTGTACTCTTTGATCCAAGCTACGTGCTGCCGGACGCCGACCGGTCGAGTGGTCAGAGGACGCGCGTGGTCAAGCGGTCAGTCAGTCCAATCTACAACCACACCATGGTGTACGAAGGGTTCCAGCCTGCTGACCTGAGGGAGGCCTGCATAGAGCTGACTGTCTGGCACCGCGAAGGGATAAAAACACACCTGCTGGGAGGGGTCAGACTCAGCCCTGGGACAGGTGAGATTCAAACGAACACACACAGACACACATAGATACGCACTGTGTATGCACAGATGCCACTGTAACGTGGCGTGTGTGTGTGTTACAGGTCTGAGCTACGGGGCGGCAGTGTGTTGGATGGATTCAACAGAGGAGGAAGTCACTATGTGGACCTCCATGGTCTTGAACCCTAGTCACTGGATAGATACTACACTACCTATCAGAACTAACCTGGTTAACCACCAGAATTAACACTGTTGGTGGATTCTGGGTAGTTTGCCGCTGTTGGTGTATTCTGGGTAGTATGCTGCTGTTGGTGTATTCTGGGTAGTTTGTTGGTGTATTCTGGGTAGTAGTTTGCTGTTGGTGTATTCTGGGTAGTTTGCTGCTGTTGGTGTATTCTGGGTAGTAGTCTGCTGTTGGTGGATTCTGGGTTTTGTTGCCTACGGAAGAGATTGGCTGGGTCTAGTTTTCAAAAAGTTTGGGAAGAGAAAATGGAATAGGTGAGTAGACCATCTGTCGATTTGGTTTTCAGACCCAGTTTATTCCAGTTGAAACAAATGTATTTAAGTTGGGGCTGTGGTTTGAATGAGGATATGGTCTGCTATACTTCCACAAGCCTAGCTAGGGGTTTATAAATCCCTTAACGACCAGTCTGTTGACTTACACAACAATGAGGAACTAGACAGAGGAAACTGGGAAGGGTAAATTACACACATGACTGGATGTTAGAAAAAAGACTCTTGATCAGAGTGCCATTCATATGTTAAAACTACTGTATGAAAGAATGTATCAACTTTTCTGCCTCTTGCTGTCTCTCTCTCTCTCTCTCTCTCTTTCCATCTCTCTCTCTTTCCATCTCTCTCTCTCTCTCTTTCCATCTCTCTCTCTCTCTCTCTCTCTCTCTCTCTCTCTCTCTCTCTCTCTCTCTCTCTCTCTCTCTCTCTCTCTCTTTCCATCTCTCTCTCTCTCTCTTTCCATCTCTCTCTCTCTCTCTTTCCATCTCTCTCTCTCTCTTTCTCTCTCTTTCCATCTCTCTCTCTCTCTCTTTCCATCTCTCTCTCTCTCTTTCCATCTCTCTCTCTCTCTCTTTCCATCTCTCTCTCTCTCTCTTTCCATCTCTCTCTCTCTCTCTTTCCATCTCTCTCTCTCTCTCTTTCCATCTCTCTCTCTCTCTCTCTTTCCATCTCTCTCTCTCTCTCTCTCTCTCTTTCCATCTCTCTCTCATTTCCATGTGGTCATACTGTCTGGGTTCATGTTGTATCACTGTGGTCACACTGTCTGGGTTCATGTTGTATCACTGTGGTCACACTGTCTGAGTTCATGTTGTATCACTGTGGTCACACTGTCTGAGTTCATGTTGTATCACTGTGGTCACACTGTCTGGGTTCATGTTGTATCACTGTGGTCACACTGTCTGGGTTCATGTTGTGTCAATGTGGTCACACTGTCTGGGTTCATGTTGTATCACTGTGGTCACACTGTCTGAGTTCATGTTGTATCACTGTGGTCACACTGTCTGGGTTCATGTTGTATCACTGTGGTCACACTGTCTGGGTTCATGTTGTATCACTGTGGTCACACTGTCTGAGTTCATGTTGTATCACTGTGGTCACACTGTCTGAGTTCATGTTGTATCACTGTGGTCACACTGTCTGAGTTCATGTTGTATCACTGTGGTCACACTGTCTGAGTTCATGTTGTATCACTGTGGTCACACTGTCTGAGTTCATGTTGTATCACTGTGGTCACACTGTCTGGGTTCATGTTGTATCACTGTGGTCACACTGTCTGAGTTCATGTTGTATCACTGTGGTCACACTGTCTGAGTTCATGTTGTGTCACTGTGGTCACACTGTCTGAGTTCATGTTGTATCACTGTGGTCATACTGTCTGGGTTCATGTTGTGTCACTGTGGTCACACTGTCTGAGTTCATGTTGTATCACTGTGGTCACACTGTCTGGGTTCATGTTGTATCACACTCACTAGCTCTTACATTGACGTATGTAAATATGTTATTTATTAATTAAATTCTTTTGATTGAATATTCAAACCTTGTATTGTTCCCAAGATTTCTCACATTGTGGTATGTCACTTTCATAATGGATTCTCATTTGTACTGGAACACTCATTTAGCACAAAGTTAAAACAGGTGTTCTGTGGTTATAGAGTTGTGGTTCTGTGGATATAGACTTGTGGTTCTGTGGTTATAGAGTTGTGGTTCTGTGGTTATAGACTTGTAGTTCTGTGGTTATAGTTGTAGTTCTGTGGTTATAGACTTGTGGTTATAGAGTTGTGGTTATAGAGTTGTAGTTCTGTGGTTATAGAGTTGTAGTTCTGTGGTTATAGTTGTGGTTCTGTGGTTATAGAGTTGTAGTTCTGTGGTTATAGAGTTGTGGTTCTGTGGTTATAGTTGTAGTTCTGTGGTTATAGACTTGTGGTTATAGACTTGTGGTTATAGAGTTGTGGTTCTGTGGTTATAGAGTTGTAGTTCTGTGGTTATAGTTGTAGTTCTGTGGTTATAGACTTGTAGTTCTGTGGTTATAGACTTGTAGTTCTGTGGTTATAGACTTGTAGTTCTGTGGTTATAGACTTGTAGTTCTGTGGTTATAGACTTGTGGTTATAGAGCTGTGGTTATAGAGTTGTGGTTCTGTGGTTATAGAGTTGTAGTTCTGTGGTTATAGTTGTAGTTCTGTGGTTATAGAGTTGTGGTTCTGTGGTTATAGAGTTGTGGTTCTGTGGTTATAGAGTTGTGGTTCTGTGGTTATAGAGTTGTGGTTCTGTGGTTATAGAGTTGTGGTTCTGTGGTTAAACAGTTGTTTGTAACAGTTGTTTGGAAAGCTTAGCCAACCCCTTCTCCTGATAATGATTAATTACTGGGAGATATTGCTCCAGACATACTATTAACACACCTGCTTGTACAAAGCATGGTCCTGGTGAGCAGCTGATTGGTTCAATAACTTGTGTTAGAGCAGGGCTAGAGCTAAAGCCTGCACACCACTACCAGCAGATGGCCCTGTTGGACAGCTGATTTCAGAGTCTGTTTTCAGAACACACACACACACAGTCCTGTACAGCTAACCTTGTGGGGACACACAATTCAGTCCCATTCCAAATCCTTTTTTCCCTAAACCTAACCCCTAAACCTAACCCGTACTCTTACCCTAAGCCTAACCTTAACCCAAAAACCTAACCTTAACCCAAGCTCCTAACCCTAACACTAATTCTAACCTTAACCCTAAAGCCACTTAGAAATATAATTTGATCTCGTGGGGACAAAAAAAATGTCCCCCAGTTGGTCCCCACAAAAATAGTTAAGCACGTACACACACACACACACACACACACACACACACACACACACACACACACACACACACACAGATAATGTTTCTACTCTCCTTCCGTATTGTAACCGCTGACAGACAGATGGAGGATGATTGGTGGATAATTGAGAAATGAACAGGAACATTTCCATCATCATACCTGTGTGTGTGTTCTCCCTTCAATAACCCACAAATATCACTACAACTGCTTCTAATGCAATACAATTAGCTAAATATCAACAGACGGAAATTGCATTTCAAATGCCATGGGTGTCAATCACACGATCACGGTGTCTGAACACTGGGCTGACTGTTACGCTTCTGAAGACCATCTCCCACAATGCACGTGTGTTTGTCGAAGGTATTTGATGTCCAAACGCTGGACTAAATGTTCTTTTATGCGTTTTTCCCCCCCGAGTCTCTGTCTTCCGTATGAAAGGGGTGGCAGTTTGGGTCTTCAGATACTATTAACTGTTTCCAGTCCTAACACACCTGACCAATGTACAATAAATACAATGTAATCACCCCTGGTCCAGATGATAAAACTTAAATAGTTTTCCTGCTTTCTCCAACTATCTCAATTTTCCAAACATGAGTTATTTAGATTTTATTTTTTTACATTTAAAATGATGTGGAATGATCGAGACATGCCTTCCCAAATAATGACTGATTTTGACAAAATGTAATGAGAAGGCCTAGTTTGCCTGGTGTAGAGCCAGACGGGGTATAGGGCCCAGAGTCTAAAAACATCCCTTATTTTACATTTCATATTCTTCTTTTGCGTCCAACTGGATTAGAAATACGCAATGTTCAACTTAAATGTGTGTCTCAGATATGAGTTGTCTGTGTTAGTAGTACTTTACTATATTTAACAGACACTCTTAGCTGGAGCAGCATTCAGAAGTGAGTTGTCTGTGTTAGTAGTACTTTACTATATTTAACAGACACTCTTAGCTGGAGCAGCGTTCAGAAGTGAGTTGTCTGTGTTAGTAATACTTTACTATATTTAACAGACACTCTTAGCTGGAGCAGCGTTCAGAAGTGAGTTGTCTGTGTTAGTAGTACTTATTTAACAGACACTCTTAGCTAGAGCAGCGTTCAGAAGTGAGTTGTCTGTGTTAGTAGTACTTTACTATATTTAACAGACACTCTTAGCTGGAGCAGCGTTCAGAAGTGAGTTGTCTGTGTTAGTAGTACTTATTTAACAGACACTCTTAGCTAGAGCAGCGTTCAGAAGTGAGTTGTCTGCGTTAGTAGTACTTTACTATATTTAACAGACACTCTTAGCTGGAGCAGCGTTCAGAAGTGAGTTGTCTGTGTTAGTAGTACTTATTTAACAGACACTCTTAGCTAGAGCAGCGTTCAGAAGTGAGTTGTCTGCGTTAGTAGTACTTTACTATATTTAACAGACACTCTTAGCTGGAGCAGCATTCAGAAGTGAGTTGTCTGCGTTAGTAGTACTTATTTAACAGACACTCTTAGCTAGAGCAGCGTTCAGAAGTGAGTTGTCTGCGTTAGTAGTACTTTACTATATTTAACAGACACTCTTAGCTGGAGCAGCATTCAGAAGTGAGTTGTCTGCGTTAGTAGTACTTTACTATATTTAACAGACACTCTTAGCTGGAGCAGCATTCAGAAGTGAGTTGTCTGCGTTAGTAGTACTTTACTATATTTAACAGACACTCTTAGCTGGAGCAGCGTTCAGAAGTGAGTACATCCTCTCCATTGGAATCAAACTGTCAACATTACAAACCTCAGGCTCTAACAACTGAGCCTCAAGGGACTCGGGTTGGAATCTCCCTCTTTCTCCTTCTGCCTCTGAAGGTTAATGTCATAAACAGGAGAGTATGTTTCATTCTGTAGATTTTATGTTGACGGAGGAAGGAGAAGAGGAGATTGTGTAGTGGCCATTGACTTTTGGAGACGAGAGTAAATTCAATTCTGACTGAAGGAACACATGATTAGCCTCCCAGTTGAAGCAGTCTTAAAGAGCTGTGAGTAGCAGGAGGCAGCAGGATCAGGTGTAAATAGTGTCCTGTTTATTCACAGTGTAAAGGTTGTACAGGTGAAGGACAAAACTCAGAGACACCAAACACTGACAGACATGGAGCTCAGAGACACCAAACACTGACAGACATGGAACTCAGAGACACCAAACACTGACAGACATGGAGCTCAGAGACACCAAACACTGACAGACATGGAGCTCAGAGAGACACCAAACACTGACAGACATGGAGCTCAGAGACACCAAACACTGACAGACATGGAGCTCAGAGAGACCCCAAACACTGACAGACATGGAGCACGGAGATACACCAATTACAAACATAGAAAACATTAGGCCTACTATATGGAAATTAACTAAAGCTATTGTTCATGAGCATCTGAACATCACATCCACGTGGATGATTGCAAACTGGTAAATTACTGCATTTTAATTGGAAACTTAAATCCACCAATAACTGAACCCAAACATTTTATGGAAACACGATTAGACTTGCCACTGTGTCATTTAGGGCAGGTGGGCCCACAATTTACCTGCTACGTGCTGATTATTTTTGGTCTGTGAATAGCTCAGTGTTCTGTCACACATGGGGAAACTCTGTCACCGCGAAGTGTAAGGGGAGACCTCGAAAATTCTAGACCTTCGGCTGCTGACATTAGAGGTACCCATCCAAGAAGGGTCAAGGTCATTGGTCACAGATAAAATGATGTCATCTACAGTAGCTTTGATTGGACGGATCATGTCAACGTCATACTTTCAAAATCTTAGCTAGCAAGCTAGTAGTCACCATTATGAATCAAGTCCAAAATCTACTGGCAAATCCTTTTCAATCCTTGTCATATGAAGAGAAATGTGCTCATCGCCCATTGGACATAAACATTACACAACAAGATAGAAATGGCAAATTCAACAATGAGTGGTTTGGAAGGAAGTGAGCACAGCAGAACAACGTGAATCTAAAAATGTATTGCATGCTGCTGCATAAATGATGGAATATGACAGGGAGATATGTAAACTGTAGCTTAGAAAGTAATAACGTTACTGAGTGTATAGTGTGTGTAGTAAGCTGTTAGTAGCCCATGTGCATCACGCTAATAATTTGGTCCCCTTTCCCCTCTTAATTAGCCTATAGCCTGTTTTAGAGAGAAGTCATCATTGAATATTGTAAGAGCTTTCATTGTCTGCTCATATGCCCCCCATTATTTATCCTACGGTTCTGACTTGGTGTACAGGGAGAATACTGTAAGACCGCCAAATGTTCTGAATTCTGGAGCTGTACATTTCAAAAGTAGTTTTATAAAGTAGCTCGCTCATTATTTACTTAATGGAAATTACGGATTGCCTCTGATCAGCTATGTTTTTTAAAAGGCAGTAAATGAGGCTGAATGAACTGTTTCCCTGCCAGACAAGACTCCACTGATAGCCAGGTGTAGCAGTGGAAAGGTGTTGGGACTCCACTGATAGCCAGGTGTAGCAGTGGAAAGGTGTTGGGACTCCACTGATAGCCAGGTGTAGCAGTGGTAAGGTGTTGGGACTCCACTGATAGCCAGGTGTAGCAGTGGAAAGGTGTTGGGACTCCACTGATAGCCAGGTGTAGCAGTGGAAAGGTGTTGGGACTCCACTGATAGCCAGGTGTAGCAGTGGTAAGGTGTTGGGACTCCACTGATAGCCAGGTGTAGCAGTGGAAAGGTGTTGGGACTCCACTGATAGCCAGGTGTAGCAGTGGTAAGGTGTTGGGACTCCACTGATAGCCAGGTGTAGCAGTGGAAAGGTGTTGGGACTCCACTGATAGCCAGGTGTAGCAGTGGAAAGGTGTTGGGACTCCACTGATAGCCAGGTGTAGCAGTGGAAAGGTGTTGGGACTCTGCTGTTGGGACAGCTTTATGTCGGCCCTAACAGTTTGTGGGCACCGTTTGTCACCGTTATAGTACAATTAATCTTGTTTTTTGTTGTTTTGTGTAGTGGCTTTGCTGGCATCTATAAAACATACAATGTTTTTTTGCCCCATCAAGATTTACAGTTCATGTCGTAAGTTTACATACACTTAGGATGGAGTCATTAAAACTAGTTTACATACACTTAGGTTGGAGTCATTAACTTGTTTTTCAACCACTCCACAAATTTCTTGTTAACAAACTATAGTTTTGGCAAGTCGGTTAGGACATCTACTTTGTGCATGACACAAGTAATTTTTCCAACAGTTGTTTGTTTACAGACAGATTATTTCACTTAATGTATTGTATCACAATTCCAGTGGGTCAGAAGTTTACATTCACTAAGTTGACTGTGCCTTTAAACAGCTTGGAAAATTCCAGAAAATGATGTCATGGCTTTAGAAGCTTCTGATAGGCTAATTGACATAATTTTAGTCTATTGAAGGTGTACCTGTGGATGTATTTCAAGGCCTACCTTCAAACTCAGTGCCTCTGTGCTTGACATCAAAGGAAAATCTAAATAAATCAGCCAAGACCTCAGAAAATAAATTGTAGACCTCCACAAGTCTGGTTCATCCTTGGGAGCAATTTACAAACGCCTGACGGTACCATGTTCATCTGTACAAATAATTATACTCAAGTATAAACACCATGGGACCACACAGCCGTCACACAACTCAGAAAGGAGACGCATTCTGTCTCCTAGAGATGAACGTACTTTTGTGTGAAAAGTGCAAATCAATCCCAGAACAACAGCTAAAGACCTTGTGAAGATGCTGGAGGAACAGGTACAAAAGTATCTATATCCACAGTAAAACGAGTCCCTACATCACCATAACCTGAAAGGCCACTCAGCAAGGAAGAAGCACTGCTCCAAAACCGCCATAAAAAAGCCAGACTACGGTTTGCAACTGCATATGGGGACAAAGATCATACTTTTTGGAGAATTGTCCTCTGGTCTGATGAAACAAAAATAGAACTGTTTTGCCATAATGACCATCGTTATGTTTGGAGGAAAAAGGACAACAAAGTCAAGGTATTGGAGTGGCCATCACAAAGCCCTGACCTCAATTTGTGGGCAGAACTGAAAAAGCATGTGCAAGCAAGGAGGCCTATAAACCTGACTCAGTTACACCAGCTCTGTCAGGAGGAATGGGCCAAAATTCACCTAATGTATTGTCTGAAGCTTGTGGAAGGCTACCTGAAACGTTTGACTCAAGTTAAACAATTTAAAGGCAATGCGACCAAATACTAATTGAGTGTATGTAAACTTCTGTGGTGGATGAATCAGAATTAGTTGGGTAACAGATAATTAAGATGTTTTATCTGCATAATATGCTTATGTGATATACTTGTTATTAGAATGTATTCCTTTGGACTCTGGTGTTGGCAGTTGCACTTCTTCCCTCAGCTGGGGCTCAGTCACCTGGGGCTCAGTCACCTGGGGCTCAGTCCCCTGGGGCTCAGTCACCTGGGGCTCAGTCACCTGGGGCTCAGTCCCCTGGGGCTCAGTCCCCTGGGGCTCAGTCACCTGGGGCTCAGTCACCTGGGGCTCAGTCCCCTGGGGCTCAGTCACCTGGGGCTCAGTCACCTGGGGCTCAGTCACCTGGGGCTCAGTCACCTGGGGCTCAGTCACCTGGGGCTCAGTCACCTGGGGCTCAGTCACCTGGGGCTCAGTCACCTGGGGCTCAGTCAACGAATCATCTGAGGTTTTGATTCGTCGACAAGTCACCGCTATTGCAAAGCTTTCACTAATAAAGATTAAGTTTACTTATAACTCTGACTTGTGCGATAAGATTGTCTCTCCTCATTTTGATAATACAGAAATGAACCACCACACTTCTGACCCACTGGGAATGTGATGAAATAATCATTCTCTCTACTTTTTTTCTGACATTTCACATTCTTAAAATAAAGTGGTGATCCTAACTGACCTGAGACAGGGAATTTTTACTAGGATTAAATGTTAGGAATTGTGAAAAACTGAGTTTAAATGTATTTGACCTAGGTGTATGTAAACCTCCGACTTCAACTGTACATGCTAAAATCAGCACTGCGCATATACACAGGCCTAAATATTCATGATAATGTTTTTTCATCCTTGCCTTTAAATCAGAGACTGACTCAGACCCGGGAAACGAGGTGTGTGTACTCTCTGACCAATCAATGGCCTTAATAATTTAATAAATGACAGTAATTGGTTAATTGAGAGAACTGAAAAGCAGCAGGACTGTGGTTCTAGAGGAGTAGAGATGTGTATTCTACCAACTTGATGTGCTATAATGGGCCACTGTTCACTATTTTAATTTCTAGTGTAAAGTCTTGAGGTTATACCACGAGTATATTAAATGGTTGACGCGTGTGTAAGTTGTTATCTGTGTGTCCATACTTGTGTGTGTGTGTGTGTGTGTGTGTGTGTGTGTATCTTTGGGAACTTCTGTTGAAATACTGTACATTCTCAACTTTTATTGATTCAGGTTTGTCTGACTGAGAACTATAAATCTCTTTCCAGCCACACCTGACCAGGTATTGATCCAGGTTTGTCTCACTGAGAACTATAAATCTCTTTCCATCCACACCTGACCAGGTATTGATCCAGGTTTGTCTCACTGAGAACTATAAATCTCTTTCCATCCACACCTGACCAGGTATTGATCCAGGTTTGTCTCACAGAACTATAAATCTCTTTCCATCCACACCTGACCTTTTTATATTCCATACAATTCCCTCCAAAACCATAAACAGACAAAAAGCCAGGACAGAAAAGCAGGACATTAAATAGCCTTTCTGCTAAATGTGGCATATGTACAGTAGCAAGAAAAGGTATGTGAACCCTTTGGAATTACCTGTATTTCTGCATAAATTGGTCATAACATTTGATCTGATGTTCATCTAAGTCACAACAATAGACAAACACAGTCTGCTTAAACTAATAAAACACAGATAATTAGTTGTTTTCATGTCTTTATTGAACACACCATGTAAACATTCACAGTGCAGGGTGGGAAAAGTATGTGAACCCCTGGATTTAATAACTGGTTGACCCTTCATTTTGCAGCAATAACTTCAAACCAAACATTTTTCTGTAGTTGCGGATTAGACCGGTCAGGAGGAATTTTGGACCATTCCTCTTTATAATACTGTTTCAGTTCAGCAATATTCTTGGGATGTCTGGTGTGAACTGCTCTCTTGAGGTCATACCACAACATCTTAATCGGGTGGAGGTCAGGACTCTGACCGGGCCACTCCAGAAGGTGTATCTTGAAGCCATTCTGTTGTTGATTTACTTTTATGTTTTGGGTCGTTGTCCTGTTGCGTCACCCAACTTCTGTTGAGCGTCGATTGGCTGACAGATACCCTTACATTCTCCTGCAAAATGTATTGATAAACTTGGGAATTAATTTTCCCGTCAATGATTGCAAGCTGTCCAGGCCCTGAAGTAGCAAAGCAGTCCCAACCCATGATGACCATACTTTACAGTGAGGATGAGGTTTTGATGTTGGTGTGCTGTGCCTATTTGTTCTCCACACATAGTGTTGTGTGTTCCTTCCAAACAACTCAACTGTAGTTTCATCTGACCACAGAATATTTTGCCAGTAGCGCTGTAAAACATCAAGGTGCACTTTAGCGAACTTCAGACGTGCAGCAATGGGTTTTTTGGACAGCAGTGGCTTCTTCCGTGGTGCCCTCCCATGAACACCATTCTTGTTTAGTGTTTTACGTATCATAGACTCGTAAACAGAGATGTTAGCACGTTCCAGAAATGTCTGTAAATCTTTAGCTGACACTCTAGGAATCTTCTTAACCTCATTGAGCATTCTGTGCCATGATCTTGCAGTCATCTTTGCAGGATGGCCACTCCTAGGGAGAGTAGCAACAGTGCTGAACTTTCTCCATTTATAGACAATTTGTCTTACCGTGGACTGATGAACATCATGGCTTTTAGAGATACTTTTATAACATTTTCCAGCTTTTTGCAGGTCAACAATTCTTAATCTGAGGTCTTCTGAGATCTCTTTTGTTGGAGGTATCGTTGATATCAGGCAATGCTTCTTGTGAATAGCAAACTCAAATGTTTGAGTGTTTTTTATAGAGCAAGGCAGCTCTAACCAACATCTCTAATCTCGTCTCATTGATTGGACTCCAGGTTAGCTGACTCCTGACTCCAATTAGCTTCAGGAGAAGTCATTAGTCTAGGGGGGGTTCACATACTTTTCCCGACCTACACTGGGAAAGTTTAAATTATGTATTCAATATCGACAAGAAAAATACAATTATTTGCGTGTTAGTAGTTTAAGCACACTGTGTCAGATCAAAATTTGATGCTCAAGTTATGCAGAAAATCCAGGTAATTCCAAGGGGTTCACAAACTTTTTCTTGTCACTGTAGATGCTGTATATTGCATCATATAGTGTTTACAAACAAATGTACATCAAATACAGAATAAATACACTCTCGTGACGAGACAGTGACTTGTTCTTTTCTTGTGGAGAGGGACTACTTTTCTACGAGGAGTGCTCGTTTTCTTCTGTGCTGCGGCGGCCAAAGTCCATCCACCCGGTGTAGTCTCGGTTTTTTATCAGGTGGTTAGCACTGAGACCGCTGGCTCTGCTCTTCACTGTTGAGTTCCCACTGATGTAACCTAGAGGGAGGAGGGAGGGGGGGGAGGGAGGGGGGAGGGAGGAGAGCGAAAGAAGGAGAGCTATAACACCATTTTTAAACATCTTTTACTGGTGTGATGGTAATCTAGGATGAGGCTGACATTGGTAACATCTGACCGTGGTGGTTTGACTGGCGTGTGATGGTAATATAGGACGAGGCTGACACTGATGGTAATATCCATGGTGTTAGTGTCACTGTGGAGCTTTTATCACTACCTCACACACACACACACACACACTGTCAGTGTAGGAGGTGTAACTGTCAAGCATGTTACATCTAGTCCTCTCACATGCTCCCTTTGAGCCAAGGCACTTCACAGATCTCAGAATGATCTCTCTCTGTGTGTGTGTGTGTGTGTGTGTGTGTGGGTGCGTGTGTGTGTGTGTGGGTGCGTGTGTGTGTGTCAGAGGCCAGTGTTCTAAGCCCAACCCTCCGTCTGGTTATAGAATTAATAACAGCTTTTACTAATGAGGTTCAGAGGCACAATTACACCGCTCCATCTCTCCATCTCTTTCAATGACCCGTCTTTATCTCTCTCTCTCTCCATCTCTCTCTCTCTCTCTCTCTCTCCATTTCTCTCTCTCTCCATCTCTCTCTCTCTCCCTCCATCTCTCTCTCTCCATCTCTCCATCCCTCTCTCTCTCTCTCCATCTCTCTCTCTCTCTCTCTCTCTCTCTCTCTCTCTCTCTCTCTCTCTCTCTCTCCCTCTCTTTCAATGACCCGTCTTTCTCTCTCTCTCTCTCTTTCTCTCCCTCTCTTTCAATGACCCGTCTTTCTCTCCCTCTCTCTCTCTCCATCTCTTTCAATGACCCGTCTTTATCTCTCTCTCTCTCTCTCTTTCAATGACCCGTCTTTATCTCTCTCTCCATCTCTCCCTCTCTCTCTCTCTCCCTCTCTCTCTCTCCATCTCTTTCAATGACCTGTCTTTATCTCTCTCTCCATCTCTCGCTCTCTCTCTCTCCATCTCTCTCTCTCTCTCTCTCTCTCTCTCCCTCTCTCTCTCTCCATCTCTTTCAATGACCTGTCTTTATCTCTCCCTCTCTCTCTCTCCATCTCTTTCAATGACCCATCTTTATCTCTCCCTCTCTCTCTCTCCATCTCTTTCAATGACCCGTCTTTATCTCTCTCCATCTCTTTCAATGACCCGTCTTTATCTCTCTCTCTCTCTTTCAATGACCCGTCTTTATCTCTCTCTCTTTCAATGACCTGTCTTTATCTCTCTCTCTCTTTCAATGACCCGTCTTTATCTCTCTCCCTCTCTCTCACCATCTCTTTCAATGACCCGTCTTTATCTCTCCCTCTCTCTCTCCATCTCTTTCAATGACCCGTCTTTATCTCTCTCTCCATCTCTTTCAATGACCCGTTTTTATCTCTCCCTCTCTCTCTCCATCTCTTTCAATGACCCGTCTTCATCTCTCTCTCTCTCTCTCTCTCTCTCTCTCTCCCTCTCTTTCAATGACCCGTCTTTATCTGTCCATCTCTCTCTCTCTCTCTCTCTCTCTCTCTCTCTCTCTCAATTCAATTCAATTCAATTCAATTCAATTCAATTCAAGGGGCTTTATTGGCATGGGAAACATGTGTTAACATTGCCAAAGCAAGTGAGGTAGATAATATATAAAGTGAATATATAAAGTGAAATAAACAATAAAAATTAACAGTAAACATCACACATACAGAAGTTTCAAAACAATAAAGACATTACAAATATTATATATATATATACAGTGTTTTAACAATGTACAAATGGTAAAGGACACAAGATAAAATAAATAAGCATAGATATGGGTTGTATTTACAATGGTGTGTGTTCTTCACTGGTTGCCCTTTTCTCGTGGCAACAGGTCACAAATCTTGCTGCTGTGATGGCACACTGTGGAATTTCACCCAGTAGATATGGGAGTTTTTCAAAATTGGATTTGTTTTCGAATTCTTTGTGGATCTGTGTAATCTGAGGGAAATATGTCTCTCTAATATGGTCATACATTGGGCAGGAGGTTAGGAAGTGCAGCTCAGTTTCCACCTCATTTTGTGGGCAGTGAGCACCTAGCCTGTCTTCTCTTGAGAGCCATGTCTGCCTACGGCGGCCTTTCTCAATAGCAAGGCTATGCTCACTGAGTCTGTACATAGTCAAAGCTTTCCTTAATTTTGGGTCAGTCAGTGGTCAGGTATTCTGCCGCTGTGTACTCTCTGTGTAGGGCCAAATAGCATTCTAGTTTGCTCTGTTTTTTTGTTAATTCTTTCCAATGTGTCAAGTAATTATCTTTTTGTTTTCTCATGATTTGGTTGGGTCTAATTGTGCTGCTGTCCTGGGACTCTGTAGGGTGTGTTTGTGAACAGAGCCCCAGGACCAGCTTGCTTAGGGGACTCTTCTCCAGGTTCATCTCTCTGTAGGTGATGGCTTTGTTATGGAAGGTTTGGGAATCGCTTCCTTTTAGGTGGTTATAGAATTTAACGGCTCTTTTCTGGATTTTGATCATTAGTGGGTATCGGCCTAATTCTGCTCTGCATGCATTATTTGGTGTTCTACGTTGTACACGGAGGATATTTTTGCAGAATTCTGCGTGCAGAGTCTCAATTTGGTGTTTGTCCCATTTTGTGAAGTCTTGGTTGGTGAGCGGACCCCAGACCTCACAACCATAAAGGGCAATGGGCTCTATGACTGATTCAAGTATTTTTAGCCAAATCCTAATTGGTATGTTGAAATCTATGTTCCTTTTGATGGCATAGAATGCCCTTCTTGCCTTGTCTCTCAGATTGTTCACAGCTTTGTGGAAGTTACCTGTGGCGCTGATGTTTAGGCCAAGGTATGTATAGTTTTTTGTGTGCTCTAGGGCAACAGTGTCTAGATGGAATTTGTATTTGTGGTCCTGGTGACTGGACATTTTTTGGAACACCATTATTTTGGTCTTACTGAGATCTCTCTCTCTCCATCTCTTTCAATGACCCGTCTTTCTCTCTCTCTCTCTCTCTCTCTCTCTCTCTCTCTCTCTCTCTCTCTCTCTCTCTCTCTCTCTCTCTCTCTCTCTCTCTCTCTCTCTCTCTCTCTCTCTCTCTCTCTCTCTCTCTCTCTCTCCCCATCTCTTTCAATGACCCGTCTTTCTCTCTCTCTCTCTCTCTCTCCATCTCTTTCAATGACCCGTCTTTCTCTCTCTCTCTCGTCGGAGTGCATGCTGGGAGTGCATGCTGGGAGTGAGTCGTCAAGCAGGGGTGATTGTGAGAGCGAATGGAATTTCTTTTTTCACTTTATCGGGTTTTTGCATGTATATATATATATATTGATTAGTTTAGTTGTTTTAAGGGTATCTTGTTTAAACTATCACTAAGCACGTATAGGGGTGGTGGGATCTTTGAGGTTGGTTTTTCGCGAGGGCACAACCAGCGGGTGGGGCTGGTTGCTATGGCCACTCGCGGAAATGGAGAGTTTGAAAAACTTAGTCGGAGGCATGGAGTAAAGATTCCTGCTGCGACAGGGTGTTCAGTGGAAGAATGTAGCTTGGCTGTGGGTGCTATCAAAGTCATGCTTTCTAACGTGCCACCATTTGTTAGAGATGAAGTGTTAGAGCGAGAGTTATCTCGCCATGGTCAAATAGTATCTACAATAAAGAAGGTTCTTTTTGGATGCAAATCTCCGTTGTTGAAACATGTCGTGTCTCATAGGAGACAAGTGCATATGATTTTAAAAAAGGAAGGAGATGAACTGAATTTAGCGTTTAGCTTTAAGATTGATGGATTTGATTATGTCTTCTATGCATCTACTGAATCAATGAAATGCTTTGGATGTGGAAGAGAGGGGCATGTGGTGCGTAGTTGTCCCGAAAATGAGCGCGCTGAGCCTGGTAGTAGTTTTAGTGCGAGTGCAACTAACGCACCACCGCGAGGGAATGAACATAATAAGGGTACAGGAGAAGAGAGAAGGTGGGCAGATGTGGTTGGAAAAGCAGGAGAGGAAGGCAGTGTGGATACGGGGGCAATTGTGGTAGATCAGAACAAGAGGGAGGGGAAACAGTAGGTGAGATTGCGACTGCTGTCGCTGAGGTGGTGTTGGAAAATGAAATTGGAAGTCAAGAGGAGATTGAAATAATGGAAAAGGAAGCGGATGTTTTCAAAATACCGAGGAGTAAAAGGAAGAATTTAAGGGGTGGTGAAGGGTCTAATTCTAAGAGAAAGGTAGAGTTTGATAAATCAATTGAAGATGAACAAGGTGTAGAGATGGTGGAGTATTCTTCTAGGGAGGATAGTGAGAGTGAGTCATCTGACGCTTCACAACAATATAGTGAGATAAATGGGGTGGAAGGGAGGTATGGGATCGAGAGGATACGTCAATTTTTGAAGTTGACAAAAGGGAAGAAATATATGCAGGATTACAATGTAACAGATTTTTTCCCTGAACGTGAATTGTTTATTGAATCAGCAAAGTTTCTGATGTCAAAAATTACAGGGGGAAGTTTGAAAAGCCCTGAAATTGCTAGACTCAAGAAAGTGGTCACAAGAGTGATAAGTGATGTAAATTCTAAAGAAAATGAAAGAGTTCAGTTGCAGTCTTAACTCTGTAAAGAGATGTGGTGGCTGGATCTTCCTCTGTATATTTTTTTTATCCATGAGCAGTTTTAAGATTTCTTCTTTAAACGTAAATGGGGCAAGAGATGTTAAAAAAAGAGCCATGGTGTATGAGTTAATTAGGGGAAAGGGAAGTGACATCATTTTTCTACAAGAAACGCATAGTAATTTGGAAAATGAAGTTATGTGGCAACAGGAGTGGGGGGGGACAGTGGTGTGTAGTCATAAAAACTCAAAAAGTGGGGGTGTGGTTATCTTGTTCTCAAAAGGGTTTTTTGCCATTGTCATATGAGGTTGAAGAGGTAGTTGAGGGGAGGTTATTAAAAGTTAGAGCAATGTATGAAAACATCACTATGTGTCTGATAAATGTATATGCCCCAGTGGTGACAGTTGAGAGGGTATGTTTTTTAGAGACACTATCAAATACCATTGAGAAATGTAACAAAGAAGATTATTTGTTTATTGCTGGGGATTTTAACTGCACAGTTAGTGATTTAGATAGAAATCACCAAGAACCTCATATAGCCTCAAGGATGTTTTTAAAACGCCTCATTGTAACAAATGAATTGTGTGATATTTGGCGGAGTCAACATGGAGGAACAAGGCAGTACACCTGGGCGCATGTGAGAGAGAACATCATTTCTATGGCCAGGTTAGATAGGTTTTATGTTTTTGAGCATCAATCTCAGGTCTGTAAATCAAGTGTGATAACTCCAGTGGGATTTTCTGATCATTGTTTAATAACAGAGGTGGTGTTCATTAACGATGTAAAACCCAAAAGCGCATACTGGCATTTTAATATAACTTTATTGAGTGATGCTCACTTCAGGAAATTTTTCAGTTTTTTTTGGGAGAGGTGGAGGTCTCAAAAGGCCAGTTTTGTATCCATTCAACAGTGGTGGGATATAGGGAAAATACAGATTCAACAATTTTGTAATCAATACACGAGGAATGTCACCAAAGATATCACCAGATCAATGAAAGCCCTAGAGATTGAAATAGTGGAACTCATGACGTTGGTTGAGACCACAGGAGATCGAGGCCATAGTCAGGCCCTCAAGAGGAGAAAAACTGCATTGGCAGACCTGCTGGGTATCAGAGCACAGGGGGCACTGGTGAGAAGTAAATTTCAGGGAATATCTGAAATGGATGCCTCATCCAAATTTTTCTTTGGTTTAGAGAAAAAGAATGGACAAAGAAAAATTATTCATTGTCTCAAATCAGCTGTTGGACAAGAGCTCACTAGCCCTAGTGAAATTAGAAAGAGGGCAGTAGAGTTCTATGCTGAGCTCTACAAGTGTGAGTACAAAGAGGACAAAACAGTGACACAGCAGTTCTTTGATGGGCTCCCAAAGGTGGCTGCAGAAGCTCAGGTTGAGCTTGAGCAACCATTGTCTTTGCAGGATTTATACACTGCATTAAAAGGCATGGAAAATGGAAGGGCACCAGGCATTGATGGGCTTCCCGTTTACTTTTTAAAGTCTTTTTGGGCTATGTTGGGAGAGGATTGGTTAGAAGTAGCTAATGATAGTTTAACCGGAGGGTTACTACCAATAAGCTGCAGAAGGGCTGTCCTCACCCTACTGCCCAAAAAGGGTGACCCGAGGGAGGTGAAGAACTGGAGGCCGGTGGCTTTATTGTGCACTGATTATAAGATATTGTCAAAAGCTTTGTCCAACAGGCTGAGGGAGGTGATGGGGCAAATCATACATACGGATCAGTCCTACTGTGTTCCTGGCAGGCAGATAGGGGATAACATTTCTCTGATTCGTGATTTTTTGGACGTCTCTAGGGCTATTGGGTTGGATGCTGGTCTAATTTCAATTGATCAGGAAAAGGCATTTGACCGAGTTGAACATCAATATTTATGGCACACGTTTGAGGCGTTTGGGTTCAGCTCTGGTTTTATTGCCATGATAAAGGTGATATATGGTGACATTGAAAGTGTATTGAAAGTTAACGGTGGTTTGAGTGCTCCTTTTAAAGTGTGTAGAGGTATTAGGCAGGGATGTTCTATGTCAGGGATGTTATATGCCATTGCTATAGAGCCACTACTAAATAGCATTAGAAGTCGCATTGCAGGGGTGTGCCTTTCAGAGGATGTTCCTCCTATTCGTCTCTCAGCCTATGCTGATGATGTAGTTGTGCTAGTGAAAAATCAAGCGGAGGTGGATAGCTTGGGTCTAATGGTTGATCGTTTTAGGGGAATATCCTCTGCAAAGGTAAATTGGGAAAAGAGTTGTGCGTTACAGATTGGAGAATGGTCTGGAGGGATCATGGCTTTGCCAGGGGGGCTAGAATGGTGTAAGGGAGGTTTTAAGTATCTTGGAGTGTACCTAGGAGATGAGGGGACTATGGAAAAAAATTGGAGTGGGGTGGTTGAAATGGTGGAAGGGAGGATGAGGAGATGGCGTTGGTTATTATCTCGTATGTCATATAGGGGGCGCACTATTATAGTTAACAATGTGATTGCATCTGCACTGTGGCATCGGTTGTCAGTTTTAGAACCACCATCTGGCCTTCTGGCTAAGATACAGGCAATTATTGTGGATTTCTTTTGGGATAAATATCACTGGGTTCCACAAAGTGTTTTGTATTTGTCAAAAGAAGAGGGGGGACAAGGTCTTGTACATCTTGCTAGTAGGGCTGCTGCTTTCCGGTTTCAGTTTATTCAAAGGTTACTTTATGGACCGGAAAATGTGGTGTGGAGAGGGGTGGCAGGTCTTATATTACAACGGGTTGGAGGATTAGGTTTAAAGAAGGCTTTATTTCTGGTTGATAGTAGCCAGATTTCTAGGGAGGGAGTACCTCCGTTTTACAGAGGACTTCTCAGAGTGTGGAGCATAATGAAGGTGTCCAGACGAACTTCAGCGGAGTCAGTGCATTGGCTGTTGGAGGAACCTCTGGTGTATGGGGCAAGACTGGATTGTACAACTGCAGCTG
This sequence comes from Oncorhynchus kisutch, assembly GCF_002021735.2. NCBI lineage: Eukaryota > Metazoa > Chordata > Actinopteri > Salmoniformes > Salmonidae > Oncorhynchus > Oncorhynchus kisutch. The sequence goes on from NC_034187.2 coordinate 80,394,627, forward strand.
TTCCACATTTCTCCAAGATTCTGGTGAAGGGGAAAATCATCACCTTAAGACAGTTAATGGCCATGGCTGGGCCCGCCTTAATGGATAGAAGACGGGTGGCAGAACATTTGGGGATGAGGTCGGAAAGGATTGTTGGACAAATGCTGGGGAGTTGTAGGAAGGCTCTGTCAGCGGAAGAATGGGGTATGCTTAGTAGCCACAAGAAGAAGGTACAAGATGAAGACGTCTCATTTCCAAGACTAGGGATTACACCAGGTATCCCAGAGTCAGAAAGAAAGGCGTTATTGCTGGATTTGAGAGGGTTGGAGGAGGTGGGTTTGGATGAGGTGAATGGGAAGGACTTGTATAGGGGGTGTGTCAAGGTGTTGAATAAAGATAAATTGAAAAATAGAAAAGACACTCCATGGAGGGTAAAATTGGGCATTGATGATAGGGTAAAGCCAGCATGGAGGGCACTGTACAAACCACCGTTACAAAAGGGTACTGGTGATATGCAATGGAGGGTTTTACATGGCATCATTGCAGTTAATGCTTTTGTATCTGTTATTAACTCAGATGTTAGAGATGGATGTCCTTTTTGTAATATAAGAGAAACCATTTTTCACTGTTTTATGGAGTGTGAGAGGATAAAACCTCTATTGGAAATGCTGGAATCTTTGTTTAAAGCTGTAGGGGAATTTTTCAATAACACTGTTTTTATTTTGGGGTTTCAATATAGTAAACAACAGAAAAGAAAATGTCAAATGTTAAATTTTATTTTGGGACAAGCTAAGATGTCAATTTTTCTGAGTAGAAAACACAAGATAGAAAAGGGATATGGGAAGGATGTAAGATGTGTTTTTAAAGGATTAGTGAAAGCAAGAATAAAAGTAGATTTTGAGTTCTTTTCAGCTGTAAAAGATCTCCTATTATTTGAGGAGAAGTGGGCCTACGAAAGAGCGCTTTGTTTTGTAGAGGAGGGGCAATTATTTTTTTCTGATGAAATAAGTTGAATGTATATGTATATGTATGTATTTTTGTTTAGGAATTACATTTGTTGTTTCATTTCTGAAAAGGCAGTGTGTCTTTTTATTTTTATTTTATGTTAACACTTGAGTAAAAAATAAAGGTTTTATAAAAACTCAAAAACTCTCTCTCTCTCTCTCTCTCTCTCTCTCTCTCTCTCTCTCTCTCAATGACCCGTCTTTATCTCTTTCAATGACCCGTCTTTATCTCTCTCTCTCTCTCTCTCTTTCAATGACCCGTCTTTATCTCTTTCAATGACCCGTCTTTATCTCTTTCAATGACCCGTCTTTATCTCTCTCTCTCTCTCTCTTTTGTGCTCCATCTCTTTATCTGACCTTTCACCCTGTTCACCATGTTTCTGTCTCATTTACATAGTAAAGGTGTGTACGTAATAACAGACTATATGTATAGCTAGGGATGATTTCATGGTAAAAAAAAAAGTATATATGACATTCTAGTCTTGCTGTAGGCACAGTCTGTCTTCAGTAGCCCCTTGCTACTGTCTGTCTTGTCTCTGTCTGTTCTCTGTCTGTTCTCTGTATGTTCTCTATCTGTTCTCAGTCTGTTCTCTATCTGTTCTCAGTCTGTTCTCAGTCTGTTCTCAGTCTGTTCTCAGTCTGTTCTCTATCTGTTCTCTATCTGTTCTCAGTCTGTTCTCAGTCTGTTCTCAGTCTGTTCTCTATCTGTTCTCAGTCTGTTCTCAGTCTGTTCTCTGTCTGTTCTCTCTATATGTGTGTCTATAGAGATACTATCACTGACAAAGCAGATACATTTAAGAAGATAGAAGGAAAGACCCGAAAATATATACCTGCTCACACATGTACAAACTACAGGTTTCTTTTCACAAACACTAGCCATCTGGATCAACAACTCACTCTCACTGTCATAGCAACCAGAGAAAGAGAGACAGGTTCTAAAGGTACTTCAACTCACTGTCATAGCAACCAGAGAAATAGAGACCGGTTCTAAAGGGACTTCAACTCACTCTCACTGTCATAGCAACCAGAGAAATAGAGACAGGTTCTAAAGGGACTTCAACTCACTCTCACTGTCATAGCAACCAGAGAAGGAGAGGTTCTAAAGGGACTTCAACTCACTCTCACTGTCATAGCAACCAGAGAAATAGAGACAGGTTCTAAAGGGACTTCAACTCACTCTCGCTGTCATAGCAACCAGAGAAATAGAGACAGGTTCTAAAGGGACTTCAACTCACTCTCGCTGTCATAGCAACCAGAGAAGGAGAGGTTCTAAAGGGACTTCAACTCACTGTCACTGTCATAGCAACCAGAGAAGGAGAGGTTCTAAAGGGACTTCAACTCACTCTCACTGTCATAGCAACCAGAGAAATAGAGACAGGTTCTAAAGGGACTTCAACTCACTCTCACTGTCATAGCAACCAGAGAAATAGAGACAGGTTCTAAAGGTACTTCAACTCACTGTCATAGCAACCAGAGAAATAGAGACAGGTTCAAAAGGGACTTCAACTCACTCTCACTGTCATAGCAACCAGAGAAATAGAGACAGGTTCTAAAGGGACTTCAACTCACTCTCACTGTCATAGCAACCAGAGAAATAGAGACAGGTTCAAAAGGGACTTCAACTCACTCTCACTGTCATAGCAACCAGAGAAATAGAGACAGGTTCAAAAGGGACTTCAACTCACTCTCACTGTCATAGCAACCAGAGAAATAGAGACAGGTTCAAAAGGGACTTCAACTCACTCTCACTGTCATAGCAACCAGAGAAATAGAGACAGGTTCTAAAGGGACTTCAACTCACTGTCATAGCAACCAGAGAAATAGAGACCGGTTCTAAAGGGACTTCAACTCACTCTCACTGTCATAGCAACCAGAGAAATAGAGACAGGTTCTAAAGGGACTTCAGAAAATGTTCACTTGAAGAGAACAATGTGAGCTCTTTCATCTCTCTACACACACACACACACACACACACACACTCTCACTCACACTCTCGTCTTATAGGTCTCTCTTTATGTAGTGTTGTGTTGTCTCTCTTTATGTAGTGTTGTGTTGTCTCTCTTTATGTAGTGTTGTGTTGTCTCTCTTTATGTAGTGTTGTGTTGTCTCTCTTTATGTAGTGTTGTGTTGTCTCTCTTTATGTAGTGTTGTGTTGTCTCTCTTTATGTAGTGTTGTGTTGTCTCTCTTTATGTAGTGTTGTGTTGTCTCTCTTTATGTAGTGTTGTGTTGTCTCTCTTTATGTAGCGTTGTGTTGTCTCTCTTTATGTAGTGTTGTGTTGTCTCTCTTTATGTAGTGTTGTGTTGTCTCTCTTTATGTAGTGTTGTGTTGTCTCTCTTTATGTAGTGTTGTGTTGTCTCTCTTTATGTAGTGTTGTGTTGTCTCTCTTTATGTAGTGTTGTGTTGTCTCTCTTTATGTAGTGTTGTGTTGTCTCTCTTTATGTAGTGTTGTGTTGTCTCTCTTTATGTAGTGTTGTGTTGTCTCTCTTTATGTAGTGTTGTGTTGTCTCTCTTTATGTAGTGTTGTGTTGTCTCTCTTTATGTAGTGTTGTGTTGTCTCTCTTTATGTAGTGTTGTGTTGTCTCTCTTTATGTAGTGTTGTGGTTGTCTCTCTTTATGTAGTGTTGTGTTGTCTCTCTTTATGTAGTGTTGTGTTGTCTCTCTTTATGTAGTGTTGTGTTGTCTCTCTTTATGTAGTGTTGTGTTGTCTCTCTTTATGTAGTGTTGTGTTGTCTCTCTTGTCATGATGTTTGTTTTGTCCTATATTTATATAGGACAAAATTGTCCGCAGGAGGCCTTTTGGTAGGCCGTATTTTTTATTACATGAATTTAAACTCACCTTTCTGTGAGGAGATGAGTCTAGCCAACAGTTCACTGAGTTTGGCTTCTCCCTTATATGGGTTGGTATTGACCAAAGGAGAGGAGTAGGTATGTCTGAGGTATGGCTCGGAGAGGAAGTGGGCTTTGGTTTCCAGACGTGCTACGAAAGGAAATACAAACCACCTTGTTAGCATTTGTTAACTGTCTTGGGTTGTTTTGGCGGAACTAAATGACATAAAGAAATCATGATAATATCATGAATTAAACCTTTTATTGCTATAGCGTCTTTCTAAAGCACATGATTTGCCATAAAAAAAGCGTAAACATTCATATGATCACGGTACCGGTTTCAACGAAAACGTCTCCATTGTTTTTTATGTACCGGGAAAGACAAATCAAGCCCCGCTCAGGTGTTTTAACGTTGATAGAAATGTATTCAACATCCGGATGTGGCACCTCTTCCTGTTCTTACCTTCAGAGGGAGGGGCCAGGGCAGGGCTGCCGTCTTGGAGGGGGGGAGAGAAGTGGGTCCGTCCTGAACAGCTAGTGCACAGGACCACCAGCAGAACACACATACACAACCCTGCAGTCATCTAGGGGAGAGAGAGAGCGGGGAAGAGAGAAGGGAAGAGAGAGGGGAGAGGTGTAGTGGGAAGGAGAGGGGAGAATTGCAAGAGAAAGGTGGAAATGGTTAAACTGCTTCTTTCTACTTTTTACTCTTTCTCCCTCTCTTTCCCTTTTCTTTCTCTCTCCTTTCTACCTCTTTCTCTCTCCTTTCTACCTCTTTTCTTTCTCTCTCCTTTCTACCTCTCTTTCTCTCTCCTTTCTCCCTCTTTCTCTCTCATTTCTCCCTCTTTCTCTCTCATTTCTACCTTTTTTCTTTCTCTCTCCTTTCTCCCTCTTTCTCTCTCATTTCTCCCTCTTTCTCTCTCCTTTCTACCTCTTTCTCTCTCCTTTCTACCTCTTTCTCTCTCATTTCTACCTCTCTTTCTCTCTCCTTTCTACCTCTCTTTCTCTCTCCTTTCTCTCTCATTTCTCCCTCTCTTTCTCTATTTTCTTTCTCTCTCCTTTCTCTCTCTCTTTCTCTTTCATTTCTCCCTCTTTCTCTCTCCTTTCTCCCTCTTTCTCTCTCCTTTCTCCCTCTTTCTCTCTCATTTCTCCCTCTCTTTCTCTCTCCTTTCTCCCTCTTTCTCTCTCATTTCTCCCTCTTTCTCTCTCCTTTCTCCCTCTCTTTCTCTCTCATTTCTCCCTCTTTCTCTCTCCTTTCTCTCTCATTTATCCCTCTTTCTCTCTCATTTCTCCCTCTCTTTCTCTCTCTTATCTTTCTCTCTCATTTCTCCCTCTTTCTCTCTCCTTTCTACCTCTTTCTCTCTATTTTCTTTCTCTCTCCTTTCTCCCTCTCTTTCTCTCTCCTTTCTCCCTCTTTCTCTCTCATTTCTCCCTCTTTCTCTCTCATTTCTCCCTCTCTTTCTCTCTCATTTCTCCCTCTTTCTCACTCATTTCTCCCACTTTCTCTCTCCTTTCTACCTCTTTCTCTCTATTTTCTTTCTCTCTCCTTTCTCCCTCTCTTTCTCTCTTTTTTCTTTCACTCTCATTTCTCCCTCTTTCTCTCTCATTTCTACCTCTCTTTCTCTCTCTTTTCTTTCTCCCTCTTTCTCTCCTCCCACATCCTGCAGTAACACGATGATGTGGTTGGATGTTCCAACATTTAGAGAGCCACTCAAACCAAACCACATTGGTTTCAGTGCTGCTCCATTAAAAACCAAGCTATGTTACAACTCCATTAAAAACCAAGCTACATTACCACGCAACTGATTTACTGAAAGTATATCCCACAGAGACATTAGTGATGTAATATTGTTATTGACTGTTCTGGAGGCACTTAGTTGCAATTGTCCCTCCCTTCCCCTTCACGGCTACTTTCACACATCCAGTAAAATTATTCATGAATTACCAAACTTCTTTTCCAGATGAATACTCAAAATAAAATGAGCTACTCAAGAATAGATGAGACACTAAAGTTGATCTATGGAAAATTGACTTATTTTTACCATAAAAGATCAAATGAAACAAAGATAAGTAATGTTGTGATTTCTGATAGCAGTCTGTGAAGAGGTCTATGTGGAAGATCGGTGAGATCGCCGGCAGCTGGTACAATCAATAAAGCTGCACTTCAGCCGATCATTCACACTTCAACAGATCAATCATTATAGACACAGTAGTCCAAGTTACATCAGTTATCTACACACTTCAACAGATCAATCATTATAGACACAGTAGTCCAAGTTACATCAATTATCTACACACTTCAACAGATCAATCATTATAGACACAGTAGTCCAAGTTACATCAATTATCTACACACTTCAACAGATCAATCATTATAGACACAGTAGTCCAAGTTACATCAGTTATCTACACACTTCAACAGATCAATCATTATAGACACAGTAGTCCAAGTTACATCAGTTATCTACACACTTCAACAGATCAATCATTATAGACACAGTAGTCCAAGTTACATCAATTATCTACACACTTCAACAGATCAATCATTATAGACACAGTAGTCCAAGTTACATCAATTATCTACACACTTCAACAGATCAATCATTATAGACACAGTAGTCCAAGTTACATCAGTTATCTACACACTTCAACAGATCAATCATTATAGACACAGTAGTCCAAGTTACATAAATTATCTACACACTTCAACAGATCAATCATTATAGACACAGTAGTCCAAGTTACATCAATTATCTACACACTTCAACAGATCAATCATTATAGACACAGTAGTCCAAGTTACATCAATTATCTACACACTTCAACAGATCAATCATTATAGACACAGTAGTCCAAGTTACATCAATTATCTACACACTTCAACAGATCAATCATTATAGACACAGTAGTCCAAGTTACATCAGTTATCTACACACTTCAACAGATCAATCATTATAGACACAGTAGTCCAAGTTACATCAGTTATCTACACACTTCAACAGATCAATCATTATAGACACAGTAGTCCAAGTTACATCAGTTATCTACACACTTCAACAGATCAATCATTATAGACACAGTAGTCCAAGTTACATCAGTTATCTACACACTTCAACAGATCAATCATTATAGACACAGTAGTCCAAGTTACATCAGTTATCTACACACTTCAACAGATCAATCATTATAGACACAGTAGTCCAAGTTACATCAATTATCTACACACTTCAACAGATCAATCATTATAGACACAGTAGTCCAAGTTACATCAGTTATCTACACACTTCAACAGATCAATCATTATAGACACAGTAGTCCAAGTTACATCAGTTATCTACACACTTCAACAGATCAATCATTATAGACACAGTAGTCCAAGTTACATCAATTATCTACACACTTCAACAGATCAATCATTATAGACACAGTAGTCCAAGTTACATCAATTATCTACACACTTCAACAGATCAATCATTATAGACACAGTAGTCCAAGTTACATCAATTATCTACACACTTCAACAGATCAATCATTATAGACACAGTAGTCCAAGTTACATCAATTATCTACACACTTCAACAGATCAATCATTATAGACACAGTAGTCCAAGTTACATCAATTATCTACTTGATAAAACTCAACTTAACATTTGGATTCATAAAAAAAAATATCTATTAAAAGATTGTTCTCCAAAGTTCTTGTTCTCGTACCTGACTCAAGAACTACTATTTACAGACAAATTGTTCTTAATTACATTTACGAATAAAAAAAAACGAGAAAAACAATCAGAGAGAGAGAGAGAATAAGTTCTGTTCTTACCTTCAGTAAAGAGATGGAGACAGAGAGAGAGAGAGAATAAGTTCTGTTCTTACCTTCAGTAAAGAGATGGAGACAGAGAGAGAGAGAGAATAAGTTCTGTTCTTACCTTCAGTAAAGAGATGGAGACAGAGAGAGAGAGAGAATAAGTTCTGTTCTTACCTTCAGTAAAGAGATGGAGACAGAGAGAGAGTGTTGGAGGAGTGTGTGTGAGAAAGGGATGAAGGAACTTCTCCGCTCAGAGAGACACCCCTTATATACACCCCTGCTCTCCACACTGTGTGTATGTGTGTGTGCGTTTTGTGTAAGCTTTTACCTCAATGATGACGCAGTTTGTGTGTGTGCGTGCGCGTGTGTGTGTGTGAGCTTGGTGATGCCCATTAGAACCTCTAGGGGGTATTATTTATATGACCAGACCAGAGAACCTCCTGGACTGCAATCAGTTGTACATAGCTGGATCTACTGCTCCACAGCCATTTTTACAAGGTCGTGTTCTCTCTCTCTCTGACCATCCCTCTCTCTCTCTCTCTCTCTCTCTCTCTGACCATCCCTCTCTCTCTCTGACCATCTCTCTTTCTCTCTCTCTCTCTGACCATCCCTCTTTCTCTCTCTCTCTCTGACCATCCCTCTCTCTCTCTGACCATCCCTCTTTCTCTCTCTCTCTCTCTCTCTCTCTGACCATCCCTCTCTCTCTCTGACCATCCCTCTTTCTCTCTCTCTCTCTGACCATCCCTCTTTCTCTCTCTCTCTCTGACCATCCCTCTCTCTCTCTGACCATCCCTCTTTCTCTCTCTCTCTCTCTCTCTCTCTGACCATCCCTCTTTCTCTCTCTCTCTCTCTCTCTCTGACCATCCCTCTTTCTCTCTCTCTCTCTCTCTCTCTCTCTGACCATCCCTCTCTCTCTCTGACCATCCCTCTTTCTCTCTCTCTCTCTGACCATCCCTCTTTCTCTCTCTCTCTCTGACCATCCCTCTCTCTCTCTGACCATCCCTCTTTCTCTCTCTCTCTCTCTGACCATCCCTCTTTCTCTCTCTCTCTCTCTCTCTCTCTCTCTCTCTCTCTCTGACCATCCCTCTTTCTCTCTCTCTCTCTGACCATCCCTCTCTCTCTCTGACCATCCCTCTTTCTCTCTCTCTCTCTCTCTCTGACCATCCCTCTTTCTCTCTCTCTCTCTGACCATCCCTCTCTCTCTCTGACCATCCCTCTTTCTCTCTCTCTCTCTCTCTCTCTCTCTCTGACCATCCCTCTTTCTCTCTCTCTCTCTCTCTCTGACCATCCCTCTTTCTCTCTCTCTCTCTGACCATCCCTCTCTCTCTCTGACCATCCCTCTTTCTCTCTCTCTCTCTCTCTGACCATCCCTCTTTCTCTCTCTCTCTCTGACCATCCCTCTCTCTCTCTGACCATCCCTCTTTCTCTCTCTCTCTCTCTCTCTCTCTCTCTGACCATCCCTCTCTCTCTCTGACCATCCCTCTCTCTCTCTCTCTCTCTCTCTGACCATCCCTCTTTCTCTCTCTCTCTCTGACCATCCCTCTTTCTCTCTCTCTCTCTCTCTCTCTGACCATCCCTCTTTCTCTCTCTCTCTCTCTCTCTCTCTCTCTGACCATCCCTCTTTCTCTCTCTCTCTCTCTCTCTCTCTCTGACCATCCCTCTTTCTCTCTCTCTCTCTCTGACCATCTCTTTCTTTCTTTCTTTCTTTCTTTCTTTCTTTCTTTCTTTCTTTCTTTCTTTCTTTCTTTCTTTCTTTCTTTCTTTCTTTCTTCTTTCTTTCTCTTTCTCTCTCTGACCATCCCTCTTTCTCTCCCCCCCCTCTCTCACTCTCTCTCTCTCTTGTTATCTCTCTCCTTCTCTCTTTCTCTCTCAATTCAAGGGCTTTATTGGCATGAGAAACATATGTTTACATTACCAAAGCAATTGAAATAGATAATAAACAAAAGTGAAATAAATTATCAGAAATGAAGAGTAAATATTACTCACAAAAGTTTCTAAAGAATAGAGTAATTTCAAATGTCATATTACGGCCATGAACAGTGCATTTGTAATGTATACGAGCCTCTCCACATTTTCCACATTTTGTTACGTTAGCCTTATTCTAAAATAGATTGTTTTTTTCCACCTCATCAATCTACACACAATACCTCATAATGCGGCGACAGGTCAAAATGACAAACAATAACAGGTTTTTGGACATTTTTGCAACTAATTTTTAAAAATTCAGACCCTTAACTCAGAACTTCGTTGAAGCACCTTTGGCAGCAATTACAGTCTTATTGGGTTTGACGCTACAAGCTTGGCACACCTGTGTTTCTCCCATTCTTCTCTGCAGATCCCCTCAAACTCTGTCAGGTTGGATGGGGGACTTTGCTGCACAGCTATTTTCAGGTCTCTCCAGAGTTGTTAGATCGGGTTCAAGTCAGGGCTCTGGCTGGGCCACTCAAGGACATTCAGAGACTTGTCCCGAAGCCACTCCTGCATTGTCTTGGCTGTGTGCTTAGGGTCGTTGTCTTGTTGGAAGGTGAACCTTCACCCCAGTCTGTGGTCCTGAGCGCTCTGGAGCAGGTTTTCATCAAGTATCTCTCTGTACTTGGCTCCATTCATCTTTCCCTTTTCTTGTGTCAACAGGTCACAAATCTTGCTGCTGTGATGGTACATTGTGATATTTCACCCAATAGATATGGGAGTTTATCCCAATTTGATTTGTTTTCAAATTCTTTGTGGGTCTGAGTAATCTGAGGGAAATATGTCTCTCTAATATGGTCATACATTGGGCAGGAGGTTAGGAAGTGCAGCTCAGTTTCCACCTCATTTTGTGGGCAGTGTGCACATAGCCTGTCTTCTCTTGAGAGCCATGTCTGCCTACGGCAGCCTTTCTCAATAGCAAGGCTATGCTCGCTGAGTCTGTACATAGTCAAAGCTTTCCTTAATTTTGAGTCAGTCACAGTGGATTTTGATATTAGTGGGTTTCGGCCTAATTCTGCTCTGCATGCATTATTTGGTGTTCTACGTTGTACACAGAGGATATTTTTGCAGAATTCTGCATGCAGAGTCTCAATTTGGTGTTTGTCCCATTTTGTGAATTCTTGGTCGATGAGCGGACCCCAGACCTCACAACCATAAAGGGCAATGGGCTCTAAAACTGTATTTTTAGCCAGATCCTAATTGGGATGTTACATTTTGTGTTCCTTTTGATGGCATAGAAGGCCCTTCTCGTCTTGTCTCTCGGTCACAGCTTTGTGGAAGTTACCTGTGGCTCTGATGTTTAGGCCGAGGTATGTATAGGTTTTTTGTGGGCTCTAGGGCAACGGTGTCTAGATGGAATTTGTATTTGTTGTCCTGGCAACTGGACCTTTTTTAGAACACCATTATTTTTTGTCTTACTGAGTTTTACTGTCAGGGCCCAGGTCCGACAGAATCTCTCTCTCTCTCACACACACACACACACTGTGTCTCTCTCTCTCTATCTCTCTCTCACACACCCACACACTCACACTGTGTCTCTCTCTTTCACACAGTTTAGGTGGAGGTGGTGCAACATTGGCTCTAGCCACACTGTGTGGGAGGTGCAGCCAAGCCTGGTGTGTGTGTGTGTGTGTGTGTGTGTGTGTGTGTGTGTGTGTGTGTGTGTGTGTGTGTGTGTGTGTGTGTGTGTGTGTGTGTGTGTGTGTGTGTGTGTGTGTGTGTGTGTGTGTGTGTGTGTGTGTGTGTGTGTGTGTGTGTGTGTGTGTGTGTGTGTGTGTGTGTGTGTGTGTGTGTGGTGTGTGTGTTTGGCCTTATACTCTGCACTCCCTGAAATGTTTTTGCAAGTTTACAAACTGTAAGAAATGCACAGGTCTTAAAACAAGGTGATCCAGTACTTCATTAAGCTGATGTATGGTAGAAAATGTACTTTCCCACTGGGCAAACCCTGGTTGAATCAATGTTGTTTCTATGTCATTTCAATGAAATTACGCTGAAGCAACGTGGAATAGATGTTGAATTGACGCCTGTGCCCAGTTGGTTGCTCTGTCTTTGAGACATTCTTTAGGTGAGCCCTAGGACCATGCCTCAGGATTACCTTGCCTGATGACTCCTGGCTGTCCCCAGTCCACCTAGTCGTGCTGCTGCTCCAGTTTCAACTGTTCTGCTTGCACCTATGGAACCCTGACCTGTTCACCAGACCTGCTGTTTTCGACTCTCTCTCTCTCTCTACCGCACCTGCTGTCTCGACCTCTGAATGCTCGGCTATGAAAAGCCATCTGACATTTACCTGTTGCACCCTCTACAACCACTGTGATTATTATTTGACCCTGCTGGACATCTATGAACGTTTGAACATCTTGGAGAACAGTCTGGCCTTAATGGCCATGTACTGTTATCATCTCCACCCAGGACAGCCATAAGAGGACTGGTCACCCCTCAGTCTGGCCTTAATGGCCATGTACTGTTATCATCTCCACCCAGGACAGCCATAAGAGGACTGGCCACCCCTCAGTCTGGCCTTAATGGCCATGTACTGTTATAATCTTCACCCAGGACAGCCATAAGAGGACTGGCCACTCCTCAGAGTCTGGTTCATCTCCACCCAGGACAGCCATAAGAGGACTGGTCACCCCTCAGAGTCTGGTTCCTCTCTACCCAGGACAGCCATAAGAGGACTGGTCACCCCTCAGTCTGGCCTTAATGGCCATGTACTGTTATAATCTCCACCAGGACAGCCATAAGAGGACTGGTCACCCCTCAGAGCCTGGTTCCTCTCTACCCAGGACAGCCATAAGAGGACTGGTCACCCCTCAGAGTCTGGTTCCTCTCTACCCAGGACAGCCATAAGAGGACTGGTCACCCCTCAGAGTCTGGTTCCTCTCTACCCAGGACAGCCATAAGAGGACTGGCCACTCCTCAGAGTCTGGTTCCTCTCCACCCAGGACAGCCATAAGAGGACTGGTCACCCCTCAGAGCTTGATTCCTTTCTAGGTTTCTTCCTAGGTTCCTGCCTTTACTAGGGAGTTTTTCCTAGCCACCGTGCTTCTACATCTGCATTGCTTGCTGTTTGGGGTTTTAGGCTGGGTTTCTGTACAGCACTTTGAGATATCAGCTGATGTTAAAAAAAAGGGCTTTTTAAATCAATTTGATTCATTGATTGAAAAAGGCATAGAGAGCGAGAGAGAGAGAGACCCTTGCCCAGGGCATTTCTATAACAGATTATAGACAGAGCCTCCATCTTGGTAAACACACTCAATAATTCATCCAACAAGTTCTGTCTGTGTGTCTGCCTCTGTATACTGGTGTTGTAGAGGTGGTTTACTATGTTCCTATAGTCATCTGGAGACTGATGTTGTAGAGGTGGTTTACTATGTTCCTATAGTGGAGACTGGTGTTGTAGAGGTGGTTTACTATGTTCCTATAGTGGAGACTGGTGTTGTAGAGGTGGTTTACTATGTTCCTATAGTAGAGACTGGTGTTGTAGAGGTGGTTTACTATGTTCCTATAGTGGAGACTGGTGTTGTAGAGGTGGTTTACTATGTTCCTATAGTGGAGACTGGTGTTGTAGAGGTGGTTTACTATGTTCCTATAGTGGAGACTGGTGTTGTAGAGGTGGTTTACTATGTTCCTATAGTGGAGACTGGTGTTGTAGAGGTGGTTTACTATGTTCCTATAGTGGAGACTGGTGTTGTAGAGGTGGTTTACTATGTTCCTATAGTCATCTGGAGACTGGTGTTGTAGAGGTGGTTTACTATGTTCCTATAGTAGAGACTGGTGTTGTAGAGGTGGTTTACTATGTTCCTATAGTGGAGACTGGTGTTGTAGAGGTGGTTTACTATGTTCCTATAGTCATCTGGAGACTGGTGTTGTAGAGGTGGTTTACTATGTTCCTATAGTGGAGACTGGTGTTGTAGAGGTGGTTTACTATGTTCCTATAGTGGAGACTGGTGTTGTAGAGGTGGTTTACTATGTTCCTATAGTGGAGACTGGTGTTGTAGAGGTGGTTTACTATGTTCCTATAGTCATCTGGAGACTGGTGTTGTAGAGGTGGTTTACTATGTTCCTATAGTAGAGACTGGTGTTGTAGAGGTGGTTTACTATGTTCCTATAGTGGAGACTGGTGTTGTAGAGGTGGTTTACTATGTTCCTATAGTGGAGACTGGTGTTGTAGAGGTGGTTTACTATGTTCCTATAGTGGAGACTGGTGTTGTAGAGGTGGTTTACTATGTTCCTATAGTCATCTGGAGACTGGTGTTGTAGAGGTGGTTTACTATGTTCCTATAGTAGAGACTGGTGTTGTAGAGGTGGTTTACTATGTTCCTATAGTGGAGACTGGTGTTGTAGAGGTGGTTTACTATGTTCCTATAGTGGAGACTGGTGTTGTAGAGGTGGTTTACTATGTTCCTATAGTGGAGACTGGTGTTGTAGAGGTGGTTTACTATGTTCCTATAGTCATCTGGAGACTGGTGTTGTAGAGGTGGTTTACTATGTTCCTATATTAGAGACTGGTGTTGTAGAGGTGGTTTACTATGTTCCTCTAGTGGAGACTGGTGTTGTAGAGGTGGTTTACTATGTTCCTATAGTGGAGACTGGTGTTGTAGAGGTGGTTTACTATGTTCCTCTAGTGGAGACTGGTGTTGTAGAGGTGGTTTACTATGTTCCTATAGTGGAGACTGGTGTTGTAGAGGTGGTTTACTATGTTCCTATAGTAGAGACTGGTGTTGTAGAGGTGGTTTACTATGGTCATCTGGAGGACAGAGGAGGATAAAGGGATGAAAGGGATGAGAGGAGGGAGGGATGAGAGGAGAGAGGGATGAGAGGAGGGTGAGATGAGAAGAGAGAGGGATGAGAGGAGTAGAGAGGAGGGAGGGATGAGAGGAGGGAGGGATGAGAGGAGAGAGGGATGAGAGGAGAGAGGGATGAGAGGAGAGAGGGATGAGAGGAGTAGAGAGGAGGGAGGGATGAGAAGAGAGAGGGATGAGAGGAGTAGAGGGGAGGGAGGGATGAGAGGAGAGAGGGATGAGAGGAGTAGAGAGGAGGGAGGGATGAGAAGAGAGAGGGATGAGAGGAGTAGAGGGGAGGGAGGGATGAGAGGAGAGAGGGATGAGAGGAGTAGAGAGGAGGGAGGGATGAGAAGAGAGAGGGATGAGAGGAGTTGAGATGTGCTATAATCACACAGCAATTAAAACAGGCGTCGTCAGACCACACAGGCCAGTCAGATCGATTAGTACAAACAACCTGCTAATGAAAACATTGTTTCACCTGGTTCTTCTAACAACCTGATTTTTAAATGGTTCCATTTTTTTCCAGGCGGTTTAGACAGCTAGCCAAAGCTTATTCTCACATACATTACTATTCATTGTAATTACATTTATATTCCAATTATTACCGTTTTTTTTTACAATCACTTTGGCACTAATTTCAGAACCTCGTGGTCATTTCTCAAAACTCTAGACACAAAACTTAAAACGATCATCGCTTGTAACATGTTTCATTATGGTACTATGTGTAAATACATCACTGTAAAAGGACTAGTAGAGAGACAGTGGAATCAATGAACAAAATCTGAAATGTATTGATGAAATACAATAAAATCACAACATAGGTTTCTTTGAATCAAAGCAAAAATAATTAGCTACAAAAAATAATAATAAACTACTGTAAAACATCACTGCAGTGTTCCTCAACCTGGCTTACTGTAAAACATCACTGCAGTGTTCCTCACCTGGCTTACTGTAAAACATCACTGCAGTGTTCCTCAACCTGGCTTACTGTAAAACATCACTGCAGTGTTCCTCAACCTGGCTTACTGTAAAACATCACTGCAGTGTTCCTCAACCTGGCTTACTGTAAAACATCACTGCAGTGTTCCTCAACCTGGCTTACTGTAAAACATCACTGCAGTGTTCCTCAACCTGGCTTACTGTAAAACATCACTGCAGTGGTGTGGGGGCTGTGCTTTGGCAAAGTGGGTGGGGTTATATCCTTCCTGTTTGGCCCTGTCCGGGGGTGTCCTCGGATGGGGCCACAGTGTCTCCTGACCCCTCCTGTCTCAGCCTCCAGTATTTATGCTGCAGTAGTTTATGTGTCGGGGGGCTGGGGTCAGTTTGTTATATCTGGAGTACTTCTCCTGTCCTATTCGGTGTCCTGTGTGAATCTAAGTGTGCGTTCTCTAATTCTCTCCTTCTCTCTTTCTTTCTCTCTCTCGGAGGACCTGAGCCCTAGGACCATGCCCCAGGACTACCTGACATGATGACTCCTTGCTGTCCCCAGTCCACCTGGCCATGCTGCTGTTCCAGTTTCAACTGACCTGAGCCCTAGGACCATGCCCCAGGACTACCTGACATGATGACTCCTTGCTGTCCCCAGTCTACCTGGCCATGCTGCTGCTCCAGTTTCAACTTCCACCTGACTGTGCTGCTGCTCTAGTTTCAACTGTTCTGCCTTATTATTATTCGACCATGCTGGTCATTTATGAACATTGAACATCTTGACCATGTTCTGTTATAATCTCCACCCGGCACAGCCAGAAGAGGACTGGCCACCCCACATAGCCTGGTTCCTCTCTAGGTTTCTTCCTAGGTATTGGCCTTTCTAGGGAGTTTTTCCTAGCCACCGTGCTTCTCCACCTGCATTGCTTGCTGTTTGGGGTTTTAGGCTGGGTTTCTGTACAGCACTTTGAGATATCAGCTGATGTACGAAGGGCTATATAAATAAATTTGATTTGATTTGATTTGATTCCTCAACCTGGCTTACTGTAAAACATCACTGCAGTGTTCCTCACCTGGCTTACTGTAAAACATCACTGCAGTGTTCCTCAACCTGGCTTACTGTAAAACATCACTGCAGTGTTCCTCACCTGGCTTACTGTAAAACATCACTGCAGTGTTCCTCAACCTGACTTACTGTAAAACATCACTGCAGTGTTCCTCAACCTGGCTTACTGTAAAACATCACTGCAGTGTTCCTCAACCTGGCTTACTGTAAAACATCACTGCAGTGTTCCTCGCCTGGCTTACTGTAAAAACCAATACAAAGGCTGGTTACTGTACTTCTATATTTCCCTCAACCCTGTCTTGTAGATTTGGCCACAGGTTCTCAACCACATCACAATGGATGTTTTCATGAGCCAAACATCTTGGGAAGAATCTTCGGGCGAATCGAGGCCTGACACTGGTCTGCCGTGATGTCATTGCATGTGTCATCCATGGCCTGGAGAAGGGTGGCTTGTTTGTGAGAGCGCCTACAATATACCTTCCACCTCCAGGACAAAAATTCCTCAATCGGGTTAAGGAAAGGAGAGTATGGGGGTAAGTACAGGGGGGTAAATTGTGGTTGGGCCTGAAACCATGCTTGCACCATTTGAGCGTGGTGGAACCTGACATTATCCCACACAATGACATAGGTCACACCATCAGCTCTACAGACCTGATTTAGCTCATCAAGGAAGGTTACAAGGAGAGCTGCATTATATGATCCAATATGACATGGTGATGTTGGCCCCACGTTGTCCAGGTATTTGGATGGTTGCCTGCTGGCCAATGAAATTCCGACCTCTCCTCCTTGTCTTGGCCAGGTTGAAGCCTGCCTAATCCAAAAATAGGAATTTGTGATGGTTTTTCGTCAGCATCCAGCTCCATCACCCTCTAAAAATACGTTTTGGAAAGAGAATTACTGATTACGATGATGTAGAATTTTGGGGGAATTTGTCACAACAGACATCTTGACACTGAACACACCTGAACATACCTGAACACACCTGAACATACCTGAACACACCTGAACATACCTGAACACACCTGAACATACCTGAACACACCTGAACATACTCAGTCCTCAGTTGCTTCACTCTGTCCTCATTTCTTTCAAAAGGCACATGGCACATAGCTGTTTTAGAGACACCTAGTGCCTTTTCAGGATGCATGCAATATTCGGCAAACTTATGGCTTCCACATTGTTAAACATGTCGTCATTGTCCAAGATGTGCTGCCGAATTTCTGTAAGACAAATATAATTTCTGTCACGAACCAAATTGACCACAGCCCGCTCTTGTTGGTCAGTCAGAATTTTGCCACTGCCTCCCCTATTTGGCCTAGTCTCAATTCTGTGCATGCTGAATTGACCGGTCAGAATGTTCTGATGATTGAGGCCACGGTTGATTTTGTGAGGTTTGGAAGAATCATTGTAGCTGCCTCAGTCATTGTCATGCTATGATTTACGACATGGTCTAAAACTATTGCTCGGATTTCATTGGACACTCTTTGTTTGTGCCGCTGTCTTGGTCCGTGGCCTTGTCCTCTACCACGTTCCCCCACACCTCTCAAACGAGGCCCACGACCACCTCTCAGAAGGCGTGCTTGTCCCCTGCCATTTCTTTGACCACCAAGTCTTCCTCCTCCCGCTGTCACACCCTGATCTGTTTCACCTGTCTTTGTGCTTCTCTCCACCCCGCTCCAGGTGTCGCCCATCTTCCCCATTATCCCCAGTGTATTTATACCTGTGTTCTCTGTTTGTCTGTTGCCAGTTCGTCTTGTTTGTGAAGTGAACCAGCATTTTTTAAATTCAGCTCCTGCTTTTCCTCAGTCTCTCTTTTCTCATCCTCCTGGTTTTTGACCCTTGCCTGTTCTGACCCTGCATCTGCCCTCCTGAACACTCTGCCTGCCCCTGTGCCTGCCTGATGTCCTGTACCTTTGCCCAACCTCTGGATTACTGACCCCTGCCTGACCCCGACTGCCGTCCTGTACCGTTTCCCCTGTTGCTGTAATAAACATTGTTACTTTGACATGGTCTGCATCTGGGTCTTACCTTGATTCCTGACACCAACTGCTTGACCTCTATTGTGACCTGGATCACCTGCCGGATCCATGTTATCTCTATGTTGTTGTAGGTGGATACTACTCATTTCACTATATTCTCGTACCACAATGTGAAATCAATCATCAGCGATGAGTTGGCAGTATTGGGAAAGCAATTACAAGTTCCTGCATACATACACTCATCTTGCTCGTTCTAATGTTTGGTCGAACAATAACTAAAGCTCTCTACTCGACAGTTGAAGTCGGAACTTTACATACACCTATGTATGATTAAGGCCATTGATTGGTCAGAGAGTACACACACCTGGTTTCCCGGGTCTGAATCAGTCTCTGATTTAAAGGCAAGGATGAAAAACCAGTATCATGAATATTTAGGCCTGTGTATGCGCAGTGCTGATTTTAGCATGTACAGTTGAAGTCAGAAGTTTACATACACCTTAGCCAAATACATTTCAACTCAGTTTTTTCACAATTCCTGACATTTAATCCCAGTAAAAATCCCTGTTTTAGGTCAGTTAGGATCACCACTTAATTTTAAGAATGTGAAATGTCAGAATAATAGTAGAGAGAATGATTTATTTCAGCTTTTATTTCTTTCATCACATTCCCAGTGGGTCAGAAGTTTACATACACTCAATTAGTATTTGTCAGTATTTAATTGCTTAACTTGGGTCAAACGTTTTGGGTAGCCTTCCACAAGCTTCCCACAATAAATTGGGTGAATTTTCCTCCTGACAAAGCTGGTGAGTTAGGTTTGAGTTAGGGTTGTAGGCATCCTTGCTCACACGCGCTTTCTCAGTTCTGCCCACAGATTTTCTATAGGATTGAGGTCAGGGCTTTGTGATGGCCACTCCAATACCTTGACTTTCAGCAAGGAAGAAGCCACTGCTCCAAAACCGCCATAGAAAAGCCGGACTGCGGTTTGCAACTGCACATGGGGACAAAGATTGTACTTTTTGGAGAAATGTCCTCTAGTCTGATGAAACAAAAATAGAACTGTTTGGCCATAATTACCATCATTATGTTTGCAGGAAAAAAGGGGAGGCTTGCAAGCCGAAGAACACCATCCCAACCGTGAAGCACGGGGGTGGCAGCATCATGTTGTGGGGGTGCTTTGCTGCAGGAGGGACTGGTGCACTTCACAAAATAGATGGCATCATGAGGTAGCAAAATTATGTGGATATATTGAAGCAACATCTCAAGACATCAGTCAGGAAGTTAAAGCTTGGTCGCAAATGGGTCTTCCAAATGGACAATGACCCCAAGCATACTTCCAAAGTTTTGGCAAAATGAACAACAAAGTCAAGGTATTGGAGTGGCCATCACAAAGCCCTGACCTCAATCCTATAGAACATGTGTGGGCAGAACTGAAAAATCAACTTTGACCCAGTTGATTGCTCCATTTCCTCTCTGGAACGAACCGGCTACATCCCCTGACGTGCTGCTTTAATAGCTGAATATCCTCTCCTTCATAAAAATGTTGTAATTCACATGCAGCCCTAATGGTCTCTGCTCTGTGGAATATGTGGGAGACATTATGCACGGCTTACTACTAACGTTACATACATCAGATATGATTCATGTAATTCATTATGATGTCATAAAGGTTACAGGAAAGAGTGAAAACATAATATTCATTCAACGTCTGCATCCGGGGGGGGGGGGGGTTTAGGTTAAAGAGAAGTGTGTGTTGTCTGAGGAAAAGAAAAGCTGTACGCTGTCCCCATGTCTACTGTTAGCAGCTGGGAAGGAGTCTGTGTGTGTGTGTGTGTGTGTGTGTGTGTGTGTGTGTGTGTGTGTGTGTGTGTGTGTGTGTGTGTGTGTGTGTGTGTGTGTGTGTGTGTGAGAGTGTGAGAGTGTGAGAGTGTGTGTGTGTACGTGTGTGTGTGTGCGTGCGTGCGTGTGTGTGCGTGTGTGTGTGTGTGTGTGAGTGTGTGTGTGAGTCTGTGTGTGCGTGTCTGTGTGTGTGCGTGCTCAACATGAGATGCAAAGTACTTGAAAGGCTTTTGCCTACTTATCTGTGCCCAACTTTGGTATCTTCTCCCTGGTCATGATAATCAACAACAGCTTCATGATATCTCCATTTAGAGCTTCATGTTCTGGATGAAGAACAGCAGCCATTTTGTGCCAGACAGCACACCATACATCTCCGTAATGGACGCTTAGACACGATCGTGGCTCAGTCATTCCTACGATGCAGTGTGACGTCCTCTGCTCATCTCTGTCTCAAAATTCTGGAATACTTCCTGTAATGGGATAATGTCAGACGTTTAACAGACGTAGGAGCACGCAAGCAGGCATGTACACACAGGAAACATACATAGACAGGCCTCATTATTCTGCTTGAGGAAATCTCCAAGTACCTCTCCAGATTAATTGCCTGTGTGTGTGTGTGTGTGTGTGTGTGTGTGTGTGTGTGTGTGTGTGTGTGTGTGTGTGTGTGTGTGTCTGTGTGTGTGTGTGTCTGTGTGGTGTGTGTGTGTGTGTGTGTGTGTGTGTGTGTGTGTGTGTGTGTGTGTGTGTGTGTGTGTGTGTGTGTGTGTGTGTGTGTGTGTGTGTGTGTGTGTGTATCTAAGGCCAGGATCTAAGTCGTTGTTGACAAGAGTAATGTACTTTATTTTTTGAAGGTAATTCACATTTGAGCCGGCATCTGCAGTGTTTACCATGAATGTTTTAGCAAACATCAAGGACGTTTTCCAACGTGCCTTCGATTAAATCCCTGCCTAAGTTAAACAAAATTCCCCTAGTGACGTCATAGTCATGACCCCCCCCCCCCCCCATTTTGACTAAGAATCTTGCGATGACTCGGTGGGCGGAGCTGGGAGGGTCGTCAGCGAAATGAGACACACCTGGGCTGGGGTGTATCCCAGGGATGAATACATCTTACATACATCAAGGAGTCTCTCCATGCAGACACACTGTTGGATTTTGGTTGTGGCATTTGTGGCTTGTTTGTTTGTTTTGACACCTCTCACCACCCCTCATTATCATCATCTATGCACGCAACCACTCACTTACACTACTGACTACACAGACCATTGTTACTTGTATATAATTTACTTTAGTTAATAATTAAACATCTAACATTGAGCTAAATCTTGAAGCGCACTACACTGGGGATCCACGTCCAGCAATTCATTACATCTGATTAATAAAATTGATGACTAAATAATTAACAGATATACTAACACTATGTATGCAAACTAATATAGATAATACTAATTTATATATATTTAAAATAAAATGCAATGCATACAATGGCCTCCGACATTATTCACACCCTAATATATATTAGTAATAATTAATTAACTAATATATATATTATATTGATAAAGATGAGCAAAAATCACTATATAAAATAAATACGTGTACACTATGCACTATGTATATACTAAATGTAGGGATACATTTTTTGGGAACAACCCTGTTTTCAATACCTCACCTGGCGAGGAAAACGTTACTCATAGTGTTGTTGTGGTGTCAGGAAAATAACCTCTCACCCAACGTCAACAAAACAAAGGAGCTCATCGTGGACTTCAGAGACCCCCCCCCCCCCCCCCCCCCCCCATCCACATCGACGGGACCGCAAAGAAATGGTTAAATGACCACTGAATCAACATTTTGCAATGGCCATCAGTCTCCGGACTTGAACACCATTGAAAACCTGTGGTTTGAGCTGAAGAGGGAAGTTCATAAGCGCAGACAAAGGATATTGAGGATCTGGGAAGATTCTGTATGGAGGAGCGGTCTAAGATCCCTCCCAATGTGTTCTCCAATAATTTTACCACACTGTATCGGCAATTTCATAATATTCAATTAATAGTTCCAACCTTGTCTCATCGCTGCAATTCGGGAGAGGCGAATGTGGAGACATGCATCCTTCGAAACGTGACCCGCCAGGCCGCACTGCTTCTTAAGCACCAATGTGTCGGAGGAAACAGTGTTCGACAGTCACCTTGCAGGTGCCCAGCCCTCCACAAGGAGTCGCTACAGCACGATGAGCCAAGGAAAACCCGGACAGCGCTGGGCCAATTGTGTGCCGCCCGGTCACGGCCGGCTGTGACTGTAGTGGCGCCTCAGCACTGCGATACAGTGCCTTAGACCGATGCGCTACTCGGGAGTCACAACCCCATACATTTAATATATATATATACACACACATTACATGTATGGGGTCGTGACTCCTGTGTGTGTGTGTGTGTGTGTGTGTGTGTGTGTGTGTGTGTGTGTGTGTGTGTGTGTGTGTGTGTGTGTGTGTGTGTGTGTGTGTGTGTGTGTGTGTGTGTGTGTGTGTGTGTGTGTGTGTGCGTGTATATATATATATATGTACACTTGTTAAACCAAATATATTTCTCTGAGCAATTGTATTAATTGAATAGAATAGCATTTCCCCATTATATTATGGTATTACAATGTTGTTCTGTTTTTTAATGATTTATTTTATACAGCCATTTTTTGCTCATCTTTATGAATGGTGTCAATCATTTTGGTCCCCCTGTAAGTAGTGTGTCTTGGAGTAAAAAATAATTGATTTTAGGTCAAAAATGCTTTACAGTTTACAGCAGATAAAGGAGACAATATAAATGTAGGTCACACTTGATTTGGATAGTCCAGATTTTCCATCTGGAGATGCTCTACAGATGGTCATGCGATCAACAAACTATCTGTTGATTAGCAACTGCTTGCCAAGAGTGTGCAAAGCTGTCATCAAGGCAAAAGGTGGCTATTTGAAGAATCTCAAATATAAATTTGATGTTGATGTGTTTAACACTATTTTGGTTACTACATGTGTTATTTCATCGTTTTGATGTCCTCACTATTATTCTACAATGTAGAGGGTAAAGGTGATGGACTGGCCAAGCGTGTCTCCAGACCTAAACCCTATTGAGCATCTGTGGGGCATCCTCAAACGGAAGGTGGAGGAGTGCAAGGTCTCTAACATCCACCAGCCCCTGATGTCGTCATGGAGGAGTGGAAGAGGACTCCAGTGGCGACCTGTGAAGCTCTGGTGAACTCCGTGCCCAAGAGGGTTAAGGCAGTGCTGGACAATGATGGTGGCCACACAAAATATTGACACTTTGGGCCCAATTTGGACATTTTGACTTAGGGGTGGACTCACTTTTGTTGCCAGCGGTTTAGACATTAATGACTGTGTGTTGAGTTATTTTGAGGGGACAGCAAATTTACACTGTTATACAAGCTGTACACTCACTACTTTACATTGTAGCAAAGTGTCATTTCTTCAGTGTTGTCACATGAAAAGATAAAGATTTGTACTTTTACACATGTGAGGGGTGTACTCACTTTTGTGATATACTGTATTTCCCTCAGATTACACAGACTCAAAGAATTCGAAAACAAATCCAATTTTGATAAACTCCCATATCTATTGGGTGAAATACCACAGTGTGCCATCACAGCAGCAAGATGTGTGACCTAATGCCACAAGAAAAGGGCAATCAGGGCCTCCTGAGTGGCGCAGTGGTCTAAGGCACTGCATCACAGTTGCTAGCTGTGCCACTAGAGACCCTGGTTTTAGTCCATGGGGTGGTGCACATTTGGCCCAGTGTAGGAAATGTTTATTTAGTTTCCCTTTTGTACTTTAACTATTTGCACATCATTAAAACACTGTATATAGACATAATAGGACATTTTAAATGTTTACTGTTGTTTATTTCACTTCTGTTTATTATCTATTTCACTTGCTTTGGCAATGTAAACATATGTTTCCCATGCTAGTAAAGCCCTTAATTTGAATTGAGAGAGAAAGACAGAGAGTGTATTAGATTGGTGACAAGGGTCAGGGTGCTAGAGACCTGACATGTGCTAGTTACAGTGAGCTCCAAATGTATTTGGGACAGTGACACATTTTTGTTTTTATTATGGCTCTTTGCTCCAGCACTTTGGATTTCAAATGGTACAGTGACTATGAGGTGAACGTGCAGACTGTCAGCTTTAATTTGAGTTAGGTAAGGGTTGGTAAAACAGAAGAAAAAATTGACAATTAAGTTGAAGCATCAATTCTGACTGGTTAACTTTTTATGGCTGGGGGGGCAGTATTGAGTAGCTTGGATGAATAAGTTGCCCAAAGTAAAACGGCCTGCTCCTCAGTCTCAGTTGCTAATATATGCATATTATTATTAGTATTGGATAGAAAACACTGAAGTTTCTACAACTGTTTGAATGATGTCTGTGAGTATAACAGACCTCATATGGCAGGCAAAATCCTGAGGAGAAATCAAAACAGGAAGTGAGAAATCTGAGCTTGGTATGTATTCACCACAGTTCCCATTGAAATCCCCTTGAGATATTAAGGTACGGGTTACATTTTGGGATAAGGTTGAAACATACTTTTTTTTAAAACAAGTCCCTAGCATTGGGAGTGAACCCACTATCCCAATCCACAACACCCTAGCAAGAAGCTGTGAGCCTACTAGATGGTATTATGTGTTCATGTTGCCCCTAGTGGACAGTATTGAAGACATCTCCTGACGTCCTGGGTACCTCGACAAACGTTGAATACTGAAGTGTATCTGGTGTGACCTAGCTGGTAATACGGCAGTCACACACACACACACACTTGTTTAGACCAATCTACTCTCCAGACAATTCAACAGTCAACATACCTGATGAATAATGGGGAATATGAGAATATGTGCCTCTTTGTTAACTTTAAGCTGGTACAGTCATTATGTTTGGACCAGGAAGATTGTAACTGCCTGGAAAATGAGTAGAGAAAGGGAGAAAGTCCACACTTTGAATTAGAGTAGAGAAGAAAAAAAACAATACAGACAAACATGTCCTATTTGCTAATGAATCGTATGGAATGTAGATGATATAGCAAGAGAATTATACAATGCTTTATAATGATAATGCCTCCTCAGGTAGGAACGGTGGAGGTAAGGGTCAGGTCCCCCTCAGGTAGAAACTGTGCAGGTGAGGAGGTTGGTGGCATCTTAATTGGGAAGGACGAGCTTGTGGTAATGGCTGTTGAATGGAATGGATTCAAAAACAACCAATGGCATTCTGTTCACTTTGTTCCAGCCATTATTATGTGCCGTCCTCCCCTCAGCAGTCTCCACTGCTGTGCAGGTCAGGGTTCCCCTCAGCAGTCTCCACTGCTGTGCAGGTCAGGGTTCCCCTCAGCAGTCTCCACTGCTGTGCAGGTCAGGGTTCCCCTCAGCAGTCTCCACTGCTGTGCAGGTCAGGGTTCCCCTCAGCAGTCTCCACTGCTGTGCAGGTCAGGGTTCTCCTCAGCAGTCTCCACTGCTGTGCAGGTCAGGGTTCTCCTCAGCTGTCTCCACTGCTGTGCAGGTCAGGGTTCTCCTCAGCAGTCTCCACTGCTGTGCAGGTCAGGGTTCCCCTCAGCAGTCTCCACTGCTGTGCAGGTCAGGGTTCCCCTCAGCAGTCTCCACTGCTGTGCAGGTCAGGGTTCTCCTCAGGTTGGAACTATGCAGGTCAGAGTGAGGGCCCCTCTCAGGTAGGAACTATGCAGGTCAGAGTGAGGGCCCCTCTCAGGTAGGAACTATGCAGGTCAGAGTGAGGGCCCCTCTCAGGTAGGCACTGTGCAGGTCAGAGTGAGGGCCCCTCTCAGGTAGGCACTGTGCAGGTCAGAGTGAGGGCCCCTCTCAGGTAGGAACTATGCATGTCAGAGTGAGGGCCGCCCTCAGGTAGGAACTATGCAGGTCAGAGTGAGGGCCCCTCTCAGGTAGGCACTGTGCAGGTCAGAGTGAGGGCCCCTCTCAGGTAGGCACTGTGCAGGTCAGAGTGAGGGCCCCTCTCAGGTAGGCACTGTGCAGGTCAGAGTGAGGGCCACCCTCAGGTAGGAACTATGCAGGTCAAAGTGAGGGCCCTTCTCAGGTAGGCACTGTGCAGGTCAGAGTGAGGGCCCCTCTCAGGTAGGAACTATGCAGGTCAGAGTGAGGGCCCCTCTCAGGTAGGAACTATGCAGGTCAGAGTGAGGGCCCCTCTCAGGTAGGAACTATGCAGGTCAGAGTGAGGGCCCCTCTCAGGTAGGAACTATGCAGGTCAGAGTGAGGGCCGCCCTCAGGTAGGAACTATGCAGGTCAGAGTGAGGGCCCCTCTCAGATAGCAACTGTGCAGGTCAGAGTGAGGGCCCCTCTCAGGTAGGCACTGTGCAGGTCAGAGTGAGGGCCCCTCTCAGGTAGGAACTATGCAGGTAAGAGTGAGGGCTGCCCTCAGGTAGGAACTATGCAGGTCAGAGTGAGGGCCGCTCTCAGGTAGGAACTATGCAGGTCAGAGTGAGGGCCGCCCTCAGGTAGGAACTATGCAGGTCAGAGTGAGGGCCGCCCTCAGGTAGGAACTATGCAGGTCAGAGTGAGGGCCGCCCTCAGGTAGGAACTATGCAGGTCAGAGTGAGGGCCACTCTCAGGTAGGAACTATGCAGGTCAGAGTGAGGGCCGCCCTCAGGTAGGAACTATGCAGGTCAGAGTGAGGGCCGCCCTCAGGTAGGAACTATGCAGGTCAGAGTGAGGGCCCCTCTCAGGTAGGCACTGTGCAGGTCAGAGTGAGGGCCCTTCTCAGGTAGGCACTGTGCAGGTCAGAGTGAGGGCCCCTCTCAGGTAGGCACTATGCAGGTCAGAGTGAGGGCCCCTCTCAGGTAGGCACTGTGCAGGTCAGAGTGAGGGCCCCTCTCAGGTAGGCATTATGCAGATCAGAGTGAGGGCCCCTCTCAGGTAGGCACTGTGCAGGTCAGGGCCCATTTTTATTCCAATTCCATCAATTTGGAATTAATTAAAATGCCAATAGATTAATTAAATGAATGCTATTTTTATATAGCCTCCACATTGACTCGATACCGGTACCCCCTGTATATAGCCTCCACATTGACTCTGTACCGGTACCCCCTGTATATAGCCTCCACATTGACTCTATACCGGTACCCCCTGTATATAGCCTCCACATTTACTCGGTACCGGTATCCCCTGTATATAGCCTCCACATTGACTCTGTACCGGTACCCCCTATATATAGCCTCCACATTGACTCGGTACCGGTACCCCCTGTATATAGCCTCCACATTGACTCTGTACCGGTACCCCCTGTATATAGCCTCCACATTGACTCTGTACCGGTACCCCTGTATATAGCCTCCACATTGACTCTGTACCGGTACCCCCTGTATATAGCCTCCACATTGACTCTGTACCGGTACCCCCTGTATATAGTCTCCACATTGACTCTGTACCAGTACCCCCTGTATATAGCCTCCACATTGACTCGGTACCGGTACCCCCTGTATATAGCCTCCACATTGACTCTGTACCGGTACCCCCTGTACATAGCCTCCACATTGACTCGGTACCGGTACCCCCTGTATATAGCCTCCACATTGACTCGGTACCGGTACCCCCTGTATATAGCCTCCACATTGACTAGGTACCCCCTGTATATAGCCTCCACATTGACTCGGTACCCCCTGTATATAGCCTCCACAGTGACTCGGTACCGGTACCCCTGTATATAGCCTCCACATTGACTCGGTACCGGTACCCCCTGTATATAGCCTCCACATTGACTAGGTACCCCCTGTATATAGCCTCCACATTGACTCGGTACCCCCTGTATATAGCCTCCACAGTGACTCGGTACCGGTACCCCTGTATATAGCCTCCACATTGACTCGGTACCGGTACCCCCTGTATATAGCCTCCACATTGACTCGGTACCGGTACCCCCTGTATATAGTGTCCACATTGACTCTGTACCGGTACCCCCTGTATATAGCCTCCACATTGACTCTGTACCGGTACCCCCTGTACATAGCCTCCACATTGACTCTGTACCGGTACCCCCTGTATATAGTCTCCACATTGACTCTGTACCAGTACCCCCTGTATATAGCCTCCACATTGACTCGGTACCGGTACCCCCTGTATATAGCCTCCACATTGACTCTGTACCGGTACCCCCTGTACATAGCCTCCACATTGACTCGGTACCGGTACCCCTGTATATAGCCTCCACATTGACTCGGTACCGGTACCCCTGTATATAGCCTCCACATTGACTAGGTACCCCCTGTATATAGCCTCCACATTGACTCGGTACCCCCTGTATATAGCCTCCACAGTGACTCGGTACCGGTACCCCTGTATATAGCCTCCACATTGACTCTGTACCGGTACCCCCTGTATATAGCCTCCACATTGACTCGGTACCGGTACCCCCTGTATATAGCCTCCACATTGACTCTGTACCGGTACCCCTGTATATAGCCTCCACATGGACTCTGTACCGGTACCCCCTGTATATGGCCTCCACATTGACTCTGTACTGGTACCCCCTGTATATAGCCTCCACATTGACTCTGTACCGGTACCCCCTGTATATAGCCTCCACATTGACTCTGTACCGGTACCCCCTGTATATAGCCTCCACATTGACTCGGTACCGGTACCCCCTGTATATAGCCTCCACATTGACTCTGTACCGGTACCCCCTGTATATAGCCTCCACATTGACTCTGTACCGGTACCCCTGTATATAGCCTCTACATTGACTCTGTACCGGTACCCCCTGTATATAGTGTCCACATTGACTCTGTACCAGTACCCCCTGTATATAGCCTCCACATTGACTCGGTACTGGTACCCCCTGTATATAGCCTCCACATTGACTCTGTACCGGTACCCCCTGTATATAGCCTCCACATTGACTCGGTACCGGTACCCGCTGTACATAGCCTCCACATTGACTCTGTACCGGTACCCCCTTGTACATAGCCTCCACATTGACTCGGTACGGGTACCCCCTGTATATAGCCTCCACATTGACTCGGTACCGGTACCCCCTGTATATAGCCTCCACATTGACTAGGTACCCCCTGTATATAGCCTCCACATTGACTCGGTACCCCCTGTATATAGCCTCCACATGGACTCGTACCGGTACCCCTGTATTAGCCTCCACTTGACTCTGTACTGGTACCCCCTGTATATAGCCTCCACATTGACTCTGTACCGGTACCCCCTGTATATAGCCTCCACATGGACTCTGTACCGGTACCCCCTGTATATAGCCTCCACATTGACTCTGTACCGGTACCCCCTGTATATAGCCTCCACATTGACTCTGTACCGGTACCCCCTGTATATAGCCTCCACATTGACTCTGTACCGGTACCCCCTGTATATAGCCTCCACACTGACTCTGTACCGGTACCCCCTGTATATAGCCTCCACACTGACTCTGTACCGGTACCCCCTGTATATAGCCTCCACATTGACTCGGTACCAGTACCCCCTGTATATAGCCTCCACATTGACTCGGTACCAGTACCCCCTGTATATAGCCTCCACATTGACTCTGTACCGGTACCCCCTGTATATAGCCTCCACATTGACTCTGTACCGGTACCCCTGTATATAGCCTCCACATTGATTCTGTACTGGTACCCCCTGTATATAGCCTCCACATTGACTCTGTACCGGTACCCCCTGTATATAGCCTCCACATTGACTCTGTACCGGTACCCCCTTATATAGCCTCCACATTGACTCTGTACCGGTACCCCCTGTATATAGCCTCCACATTGACTCTGTACGCGGTACCCCTGTATATAGCCTCCCACACTGACCTCTGTACCGGTACCCCCTGTATATAGCCTCCACATGACTCGGTACCGTACCCCCTGTATATAGCCTCCACATTGACTCGGTACCAGGTACCCCCTGTATATAGCCTCCACATTGACTCTGTACTGGTACCCCCTGTATATAGCCTCCACCATTGACTCTGTACCGTACCCCTGTATATAGCCTCCACATTGACATCTGTACCGGTACCCCTGTATATAGCCTCCACATTGACTCTGTACCGGTACCCCCTGTATATAGCCTCCACATTGACTCTGTACCGGTACCCCCTGTACATAGCTCCACATTGACTCTGTAACAGGTACCCCATGTATATAGCTCCACATTGACTCTGTAACAGTACCCCCTGTATATAGCCTCCACATTGACTCGTACCGGTACCCCCTGTATATAGCCTCCACATTGACTCTGTACCGGTCCCCCTGTACATAGCCTCCACATTGACTCGGTACCGGTACCCCTGTATATAGCCTCCACATTGACTCGGTACCGGTACCCCTGTATATAGCCTCCACATTGACTAGGTACCCCCTGTATATAGCCTCCACATTGACTCGGTTACCCCCTGTATATAGCCTCCACAGTGACTCGGTACCGGTACCCCTGTATATAGCCTCCACATTGACTCTGTACCGGTACCCCCTGTATATAGCCTCCACATTGACTCGGTACCGGTACCCCCTGTATATAGCCCTCAACATTGACTCTGTACCGGTACCCCTGTATATAAGGCCTCCACATGGACTCTGTACCGGTACCCCCTGTATATGGCCTCCACATTGACTCTGTACCGTACCCCTGTATATGGCCTCCACATTGACTCTGTACCGGTACCCCCTGTATATGCCTCCACATTGACTCTGTACCGGTACCCCCTGTATATAGCCTCCACATTGACTCGGTCCCAGGTACACCCTGTATATAGCCTCACATTGACTCGTACCGTCCCCTGTATATAGCCTCCACATTGACTCTGTACCGGTACCCCCTGTATATAGGCCTCTACATTGACTCTGTACCGGTACCCCCTGTATATAGCCTCCACATTGACTCTGTACCGGTACCCCTGTATATAGCCTCCACATTGACTCTGTACCGGTACCCCTGTATATAGCCTCCACATTGACTCTGTACCGTACCCCCTGTATATAGCCTCCACATTGACTCGGTACTGGTACCCCTGTATATAGCCTCCACATTGACTCTGTACCGGTACCCCCTGTATATAGCCTCCACATTGACTCGGTACCGGTACCGCTGTATATAGCCTCCACATTGACTCTGTACCGGTACCCCTTGTACATAGCCTCCACATTGACTCGGTACCGGTACCCCCTGTATATAGCCTCCACATTGACTCTGTACCGGTACCCCTGTATATAGCCTCCACATTGACTAGTACCCCCTGTATATAGCCTCCACATTGACTCGGTACCCCCTGTATATAGGCCCCCCCATGCCCCCCCCTCCACATTGACTCTGTACCGTACCCCCTGTATATAGCCTCCACATGACTCGTACTGGTACCCCCTGTATATAGCCTCCACATTGACTCTGTACCGGTACCCCCTGTATATAGCCTCCACTTTGACTCTGTACCGGTACCCCCTGTATATAGCCTCAGCATTGACTCTGTACCGGTACCCCCTGTATATAGCCTCCACATTGACTCTGTACCGGTACCCCCTGTATATAGCCTCCCACTGACTCTGTACCGGTACCCCCTGTATATAGCCTCCACACTGACTCTGGTACCGGTACCCCCTGTATATAGCCTCCACATTGACTCGGTACAGTACCCCCTGTATATAGCCTCCACATTGACTCTGTACCGGTACCCCTGTATATAGCCTCCACATGACTCTGTACCGGTACCCCCTGTATATAGCCTCCACATTGACTCTGTACGGTACCCCCTGTATATAGGCCTCCACATTGACTCTGTACGGTACCCCCTGTATATAGCCTCCACATTGACTCTGTACCGGTACCCCCTGTATATAGCCTCCACATTGACTCTGTACCGGGTATCCCCCCCTGTATATAGCCTCCACATTGACTCTGTACCGGTACCCCCTGTATATAGCCTCCACATTGACTCTGTACCGGTACCCCCTGTATATAGCCTCCACATGACTCTGTACGGTACCCCCTGTATATAGCCCTCCCACACTGACTTACCGGGTACCAGTACCCCCCCTGTATATAGCCTTCCACACTGACCTCTGTACCCGGTACCCCCCCTGTATATAGCCTCCACATTGACTCTGTACCGGTACCCCCTGTATATAGCCTCCACATTGACTATTTACCGGTACCCCTGTATATAGGCCTCCACATTGACTCTGTACCGGCTACCCCCGTATATACCTCCACATTGACTCTGTCGGTACCCCCTGTATATAGCCTCCACATTGACTCTGTTACCGGTACCCCCTGTATATAGCCTCCACATTGACTCTGTACCGGTACCCCCTGTATATAGCCTCCACATTGACTCTGTACCGTACCCCCTGTATATAGCCTCCACATTGACTCTGTACCGGTACCCCCTGTATATAGCCTCCACATTGACTCTGTACCGGTACCCCCTGTATATAAGCCTCCACATTGACTCTGTACCGGTACCCCTGTATATAGCCTCCACATTGACTCTGTACCGGTACCCCTGTATATAGCCTCCACATTGACTCTGTACCGGTACCCCCTGTATATAGCCTCCACATTGACTCTGTACCCCCCT
Source organism: Oncorhynchus kisutch (assembly GCF_002021735.2). Classification (NCBI taxonomy): domain Eukaryota; kingdom Metazoa; phylum Chordata; class Actinopteri; order Salmoniformes; family Salmonidae; genus Oncorhynchus; species Oncorhynchus kisutch. The sequence goes on from NC_034187.2 coordinate 80,427,388, forward strand.
GTATATAGCCTCCACATTGACTCTGTACCGGTACCCCTGTATATAGCCTCCACATTGACTCTGTACCCCCTGTATATAGCCTCCACATGACTCTGTACCGGTACCCCTGTATATAGCCTCCACATTGACTCTGTACCGGTACCCCCTGTATAAGCCTCCACATTGACTCTGTACCGGTACCCTGTATATAGCCTCCACATTGACTCTGTACCAGTACCCCTGTATATAGCCTCCACATTGACTCTGTACCGGTACCCCCTGTATATAGCCTCCACATTGACTCTGTACCGGTACCCCCTGTATATAGCCTCCACATTGACTCTGTACCGTACCCCTGTATATAGCCTCCACATTGACTCTTGTACCGGTACCCCCTGTATATAGCCTCCACATTGACTCTGTCCGGTACCCCCTTTATATAGCCTCCACACTGACTCTGTACCGGTAACCCCCTGTATATAGCCTCCACATTGACTCTGTACGCGTACCACCTGTATATAGCCTCCACATTGACTCTGTTAACCCCGGTACCCCCTGTATATAGCCTCTCCACATTGACTCTTGTACGGCTACCCCCTGTATATAGACCTCCACATTGACTTTTTCTGTACCGGTACCCCTGTATATAGGCCTCCACATTGACTCTGTACCGGTACCCCCTAGTATATAGGCCTCCACATTGACTCTGTACCGGTACCCCCTGTATATAGCTCCACACTGACTCTGTTACCGGTACCCCCTGTATTAGCTCCACATTGACTCTGTACCGGTCACCCCCTGTATATAGCCTCCACATTGACTCTGTACCGGTACCCCGTATTAAGCCTCCAATTGACTCTGTACCGGTACCCCCTGTATATAGGCCTCCACATTGACTCTGTACCAGCTACCCCCTGTTATATAGCCTCCACATTGACTACCCATGTACCGGTACCCCCTGTATATAGCCTCACAATTGACTCTGTACTGGTACCCCTGTATATAGCCTCCACATTGACTCTGTACCGGTACCCCCTGTATATAGCCTCCACATTGACTCTGTACCGGTACCCCCTGTATATAGCCTCCACATTGACTCTGTACCGGTACCCCCTGTATAAGCCTCCACATTGACTCTGTACCGGTACCCCCTGTATATAGCCTCCACTTGACTCTGTACCGGTACCCCTGTATATAGCCTCCACATTGACTCTGTACCCCTGTATATAGCTCCACATTGACTCTGTACCGGTACCCCTGTATATAGCCTCCACATTGACTCTGTACCCCTGTATATAGCCTCCACATTGACTCTGTACCGGTACCCCCTGTATATAGCCTCCACATTGACTCTGTACCGGTACCCCCTGTATATAGCCTCCACATTGACTCTGTACCGGTACCCCTGTATATAGCCTCCACATGACTCTGTACCGGTACCCCTGTATATAGCCTCCACATTGACTCTGTACGGTACCCCCTGTATATAGCCTCCACATTGACTCTGTACCGGTACCCCCTGTATATAGCCTCCACATTGACTCTGTACCGGTACCCCCTGTATATAGCCTCCACATTGACTCTGTACCGGTACCCCCTGTATTAAAGCCTCCACATTGACTCTGTACCGGTAACCCCTGTATATAGCCTCCACATTGACTCTGTACCGGTACCCCCTGTATATAGCCTCCACATTGACTCTGTACCTGGTACCCCCTGTATATAGCCTCCACATTGACTCTGTACCGTACCCCTGTATATAGCCTCCACATTGACTCTGTACCGGTACCCCCTGTATATAGCCTCCACATTGACTCTGTACCGGTACCCCCTGTATATAGCCTCCACATTGACTCTGTACCGGTACCCCCGTATATTGCCTCCACATTGACTCTGTACCGGTACCCTGTATATAGCCTCCACATTGACTCTGTACCGGTACCCCCTGTATATAGCCTCCACATTGACTCTGTACCGTACCCCCTGTATATAGCCTCCACATTGACTCTGTACCGGTACCCCCTGTATATAGCCTCCACATTGACTCTGTACCGGTACCCCTGTATATAGCCTCCACATTGACTCTGTACGGTACCCCTGTATATAGCCTCCACATTGACTCTGTACCGGTACCCCCTGTATATAGCCTCCACATTGACTCTGTACCGGTACCCCTGTATATAGCCTCCACATGACTCTGTACCGGTACCCCCTGTATATAGCCTCCACATTTGACTCTGTACCGGTACCCCCTGTATATAGCCTCCACATTGACTCTGTACCGGTACCCCCTTTATATAGCCTCCACATTGACTCGTTACCGGTACCCCCTGTATATAGCCTCCACATTGACTCTGTACCGGTACCCCCTGTATATAGCCTCCACATTGACTCTGTACCGGTACCCCCTTTATATAGCCTCCACATTGACTCTGTACCGGTACCCCTGTATATAGCCTCCACATTGACTCTGTACCGGTACCCCCTGTATATAGCCTCCACATTGACTCTGTACCGGTACCCCCTGTATATAGCCTCCACATTGACTCTGTACCGGTACCCCCTGTATATAGCCTCCACATTGACTCTGTACCGGTACCCCCTGTATATAGCCTCCACATTGACTCTGTACCGGTACCCCCTGTATATAGCCTCCACATTGACTCTGTACCGGTACCCCCTGTATATAGCCTCCACATTGACTCTGTACCGGTACCCCCTGTATATAGCCTCCACATTGACTCTGTACCGGTACCCCCTGTATATAGCCTCCACATTGACTCTGTACCAGTACCCCCTGTATATAGCCTCCACATTGACTCTGTACCAGTACCCCCTGTATATAGCCTCCACATTGACTCTGTACCGGTACCCCCTGTATATAGCCCCCACATTGACTCTGTACCGGTACCCCCTGTATATAGCCCCCACATTGACTCTGTACCGGTACCCCCTGTATATAGCCCCCACATTGACTCTGTACCGGTACCCCCTGTATATAGCCCCCACATTGACTCTGTACCGGTACCCCCTGTATATAGCCCCCACATTGACTCTGTACCGGTACCCCCTGTATATAGCCTCCACATTGACTCTGTACCGGTACCCCCTTTATATAGCCTCCACATTGACTCTGTACCGGTACCCCCTTTATATAGCCTCCACATTGACTCTGTACCGGTACCCCCTGTATATAGCCTCCACATTGACTCTGTACCAGTACCCCCTGTATATAGCCCCCACATTGACTCTGTACCAGTACCCCCTGTATATAGCCTCCACATTGACTCTGTACCAGTACCCCCTGTATATAGCCCCCACATTGACTCTGTACCGGTACCCCCTTTATATAGCCTCCACATTGACTCTGTACCGGTACCCCCTGTATATAGCCTCCACATTGACTCTGTACCGGTACCCCCTGTATATAGCCTCCACATTGACTCTGTACCAGTACCCCCTGTATATAGCCCCCACATTGACTCTGTACCGGTACCCCCTGTATATAGCCTCCACATTGACTCTGTACCGGTACCCCCTTATATAGCCTCCACATTGACTCTGTACCGGTACCCCCTTTATATAGCCTCCACATTGACTCTGTACCGGTACCCCCTTTATATAGCCTCCACATTGACTCTGTACCGGTACCCCTGTATATAGCCTCCACATTGACTCTGTACCAGTACCCCCTGTATATAGCCCCCACATTGACTCTGTACCAGTACCCCCTGTATATAGCCTCCACATTGACTCTGTACAGTACCCCCTGTATATAGCCCCCACATTGACTCTGTACCGGTACCCCCTTTATATAGCCTCCACATTGACTCTGTACCGGTACCCCCTGTATATAGCCCCCACATTGACTCTGTACCGGTACCCCCTTTATATAGCCTCCACATTGACTCTGTACCGGTACCCCCTGTATATAGCCTCCACATTGACTCTGTACCAGTACCCCCTGTATATAGCCCCACATTGACTCTGTACCAGTACCCCCTGTATATAGCCTCCACATTGACTCTGTACCAGTACCCCCTGTATATAGCCCCCACATTGACTCTGTACCGGTACCCCCTTTATATAGCCTCCACATTGACTCTGTACCGGTACCCCCTTGTATAGCTCCACATTGACTCTGTACAGGTACCCCCTGTATGTATATAGCCTCCACATTGACTCTGTACCGGTACCCCGTATATAGCCCCACATTGACTCTGTACCGGTACCCCCTGTATATAGCCTCCACATTGACTCTGTACCGGTACCCCCTGTATATAGCCTCCACATTGACTCTGTACCGGTACCCCCTGTATATAGCCTCCACATGACTCTGTACCGGTAACCCTGTATATAGCCTCCACATTGACTCTGTACCGGGTACCCCCTGTATATAGCCTCCACATTGACTCTGTACGGTACCCCCTGTAGATAGCCCACATTGACTCTGTACCGTAACACCTGTATATAGCCTCACATTGACTCTGTACCGGTACCCCTGTTATAGCCTCCACATTGACTCTTACCGTACCATGTCTGTTATAGCCTCCACATGGACTCTGTACCGTACCCCCCTGTATATAGCCTCCACAGGACTCTGTACCGGTACCCCTGTATATAGCCCTCACATTGACTCTGTTACCGTACCCCCTGTATATAGCCTCCACATTGACTCTGTACGTACACCCTGTATATAGCTCCACATGGACTCTGTACCGGTTCCCCCTGTATATAGCCTCCACATGACTCTGTACCGGTACACCATTGTATATAGCCTCCACATTGAATCTGTACCGGTACCCCCTGTATATAGCCTCCACTTGACTCTGTAACGGTACCCCCTGTATATAGCCTCCACATTGACTCTTACCGTACCCACTGTATATGCCACATTGACTCTGTACCGTTACCCCTGTATATAGCCTCCACATTGACTCTGTACCGGTAACCCCCTGTATATAGCCTCCACATTGACTCTGTACCGTAATACCCTGTATATAGCCTCCACATTGACTCTGTACTGGTACCCCTGTATATAGCCTCCACATTGACTCTGTACCGGTACCCACTGTATGATAGCTCCACATTGACTCTGTACCGGTACCCCTGTATATAGCCTCCACATTGACTCTGTACCGGTACCCCCTGTATATAGCCTCCACATTGACTCTGTACCGGTACCCCTGTATATAGCTCCACATTGACTCTGTACCAGTACCCCCGTATATAGCCTCCACATGACTCTGTACCGGTACCCCCTGTATATAGCCTCCACATTGACTCTGTACCGGTACCCCCTGTATATAGCTCACACATTGACTCTGTACCGTACCCCTGTATATAGCTCCACATTGACTCTGTACCAGTACCCCCTGTATATAGCCTCCACATTGACTCTGTACCGTACCCCCTGTATATAGCCTCCACATGACTCTGTACAGGTACCCCCTGTATATAGCCTCCACATTGACTCTGTACGGTACCCCTGTATATAGCCTCCACATTGACTCTGTACCGGTACCCCCTGTATATAGCCTCCACATTGACTCTGTACCGTAACCCCTGTATATAGCCTCCACATTGACTCTGTACCGGTACCCCCTGTATATAGCCTCCACATTGACTCTGTACCGTAACCCCTGTAATAGCCTCCACATTGACTCTGTACCGGTACCCCCTGTATATAGCCTCCACATTGACTCTGTACCGGTAACCCCTGTATATAGCCTCCAACATTGACTCTGTACCGGTACCCCCTGTATATAGCCTCCACATTGACTCTGTACGGTACCCCCTGTATATAGCCTCCACATTGACTCTGTACCGGTACCCCCTGTATATAGCCTCCACATTGACTCTGTACCGTAACACCTGTATATAGCCTCCACATTGACTCTGTACCGTACCCCATGTATATAGCCTCCACATTGACTCTGTACGGTACCCCTGTATATAGCCTCCACATTGACTCTGTACGGTACCCCCTGTATATAGCCTCCACATTGACTCTGTACGGTACCCCCTGTATATGCCTCCACATTGACTCTGTACGGTACCCCCTGTTATAGCCTCCACATTGACTCTGTACGGTACCCCCTGTATATAGCCTCCACATTGACTCTGTACGGTACCCCTGTAATCTGTATATAGCCTCCACATTGACTCTGTACCGGTACCCCCTGTGTATATAGCCTCCACATTGACTCTGTACCGGTACCCCCTGTATATAGCCTCCACATTGACTCTGTACCGTAACCCCCTGTATATAGCCTCCACATTGACTCTGTACCGTTACCCCTGTATATAGCCTCCACATTGACTCTGTACCGGTACCCCTGTATATAGCCTCCACATTGACTCTGTACGGTACCCCTGTATATAGCCTCCACATTGACTCTGTACCGGTACCCCTGTATATAGCCTCCACATTGACTCTGTACCGGTACCCCCTGTATATAGCCTCCACATTGACTCTGTACCGGTACCCCCTGTATATAGCCTCCACATTGACTCTGTACCGTACCCCTGTATATAGCCTCACATGACTCTGTACCGTACCCCTGTATATAGCCTCCACATTGACTCTGTACCGGTACCCCTGTATATAGCCTCCACATTGACTCTGTACCGGTACCCCCCTGTATATAGCCTCCACATTGACTCTGTACCGTAACACCCTGTATATAGCCTCCACATTGACTCTGTACCGGTACCCCTGTATATAGCCTCCACATTGACTCTGTACCTGGCCCCCTGTATATAGCCTCCACATTGACTCTGTACCGGTACCCCTGTATATAGCCTCCACATTGACTCTGTACCGGTACCCCCTGTATATAGCCTCCACATTGACTCTGTACCCCCTTGGGTTAACCCCCTGTATATAGCCTCCACATTGACTCTGTACGGTACCCCCTGTATATAGCCTCCACATGACTCTGTACCGGTACCCCTGTATATAGCCTCCACATTGACTCTGTACCGGTACCCCCTGTATATAGCCTCCACATTGACTCTGTAGTACCCCCTGTATATAGCCTCCACATTGACTCTGTACCGGTACCCCTGTATATAGCCTCCACATTGACTCTGTACCGGTACCCCCTGTATATAGCCTCCACATTGACTCTGTACCGGTACCCCCTGTATATAGCCTCCACATTGACTCTGTACCGTATAACCCTGTATATAGCCTCCACATTGACTCTGTACGGTACCCCTGTATATAGCCTCCACATTGACTCTGTACCGGTACCCCTGTATAGCCTCCACATTGACTCTGTACCGGTACCCTGTATATAGCCTCCACATTGACTCTGTACCGGTACCCCTGTATATAGCCTCCACATTGACTCTGTACCGGTACCCTGTATATAGCCTCCACATTGACTCTGTACCGGTACCCCTGTATATAGCCTCCACATTGACTCTGTACCGGTACCCCTGTATATAGCCTCCACAGACTCTGTACCGGTACCCCTGTATATAGCCTCCACATTGACTCTGTACCGGTACCCCCTGTATATAGCCTCCACATTGACTCTGTACACCGTAACACCCTGTATATAGCCTCCACATTGACTCTGTACCGGTACCCCCTGTATATAGCCTCCACATGACTCTGTACCGGCCCCTGTATATAGCCTCCACATTGACTCTGTACCGTACCCCTGTATATAGCCTCACATTGACTCTGTACCGGTACCCCTGTATATAGCCTCCACATTGACTCTGTACCGGTACCCCCTGTATATAGCCTCCACATTGACTCTGTACCGGTACCCTGTATATAGCCTCCACATTGACTCTGTACCGTACCCCCTGTATATAGCCTCCACATTGACTCTGTACGGTACCCCCTGTATATAGCCTCCACATGACTCTGTACCGTAACCCCTGTATATAGCCTCCACATTGACTCTGTACCGTACACCCTGTATATAGCCTCCACATTGACTCTGTACCGGTACCCCCTGTATATAGCCTCCACATTGACTCTGTACCGGTACCCCCTGTATTAGTCTCCACATTGACTCTGTACCGGTACCCCCTGTATATAGCCTCCACATTGACTCTGTACCGGTACCCCCTGTATATAGCCTCCACATTGACTCTGTACCGGTACCCCTGTATATAGCCTCCACATTGACTCGTACGGTACCCCCTGTATATAGCCTCCACATTGACTCTGTACGGTACCCCTGTATATAGCCTCCACATTGACTCTGTACCGGTACCCCCTGTATATAGCCTCCACATTGACTCTGTACCGGTACCCCCTGTATATAGCCTCCACATTGACTCTGTACCGGACCCCTGTATATAGCCTCCACATTGACTCTGTACCGGTACCCCTGTATATAGCCTCCACATTGACTCTGTACCGGTACCCCCTGTATATAGCCTCCACATTGACTCTGTACCGTACCCCTGTATATAGCCTCCACATTGACTCTGTACGGTACCCCTGTATATAGCCTCCACATTGACTCTGTACGGTACCCCCCTATATAGCCTCCACATTGACTCTGTACCGGTACCCCCTGTATATAGCCTCCACATTGACTCTGTACCGGTAACCCCTGTATATAGCCTCCACATTGACTCTGTACCGTACACCCTGTATATAGCCTCCACATTGACTCTGTACCGGTACCCCCTGTATATAGCCTCCACATTGACTCTGTACCGTACCCCCTGTATATAGCCTCCACATTGACTCTGTACCGGTACACCCTGTATATAGCCTCCACATTGACTCTGTACCGGTACACCCTGTATATAGCCTCCACATTGACTCTGTACGGTACCCCTGTATATAGCCTCCACATTGACTCTGTACCGGTACCCCCTGTATATAGCCTCCACATTGACTCTGTACCGGTACCACCCTGTATATAGCCTCCACATGACTCTGTACCGGTACCCCCTGTATATAGCCTCCACATTGACTCTGTACGTACCCCCTGTATATAGCCTCCACATTGACTCTGTACGGTACCCCTGTATATAGCCTCCACATTGACTCTGTACCGTAACACCCTGTATATAGCCTCCACATTGACTCTGTACGGTACCCCTGTATATAGCCTCCACATTGACTGTACCGTAACCTGTATATAGCCTCCACATTGACTCTGTACCGGTACCCCCTGTATATAGCCTCCACATTGACTCTGTACGTAATACCCTGTATATAGCCTCCACATTGACTCTGTAACGGTACCCCCTGTATAGCCTCCACATTGACTCTGTACCGGTACCCCCTGTATATAGCCTCACATTGACTCTGTACCGTAACCCCTGTATATAGCCTCCACATTGACTCTGTACCGTACCCCCTGTATATAGCCTCCACATTGACTCTGTACCGGTACCCCCTGTATATAGCCTCCACATTGACTCTGTACCGGTAACCCCCTGTATATAGCCTCCACATTGACTCTGTACCGGTACCCCCTGTATATAGCCTCCACATGACTCTGTACGGTACCCCCTGTATATAGCCTCCACATGACTCTGTACCGGACCCCCTGTATATAGCCTCCACATTGACTCTGTACCGGTACCCTGTATATAGCCTCCACATGACTCTGTACCGTACCCCCTGTATATAGCCTCCACATTGACTCTGTACCGGTACCCCTGTATATAGCCTCCACATTGACTCTGTACCGGTACCCCCTGTATATAGCCTCCACATTGACTCTGTACCGTACCCCTTGTATATAGCCTCCACATTGACTCTGTACCGTAATCCTGTATATAGCCTCCACATTGACTCTGTACCGTAACCCCTGTATATAGCCTCCACATTGACTCTGTACCGTACCCCTGTATATAGCCTCCACATTGACTCTGTACCGTAACACCCTGTATATAGCCTCCACATTGACTCTGTACCGTAACACCCTGTATATAGCCTCCACATTGACTCTGTACCGTAACACCCTGTATATAGCCTCCACATTGACTCTGTACCGTACACCCTGTATATAGCCTCCACATGACTCTGTACCCGTAACCCCTGTATATAGCCTCCACATTGACTCTGTACCGTAACCCCTGTATATAGCCTCCACATGACTCTGTACCGTACCCCCTGTATATAGCCTCCACATTGACTCTGTACGGTACCCCCCTGTATAGCCTCCACATTGACTCTGTACCGTAACACCCTGTATAGCCTCCACATTGACTCTGTACTGTACCCCTGTATATAGCCTCCACATTGACTCTGTACCGTAACACCCTGTATATAGCCTCCACATTGACTCTGTACGGTACCCCCTGTATATAGCCTCCACATTGACTCTGTACCGTACCCCTGTATATAGCCTCCACATTGACTCTGTACCGTATACCCTGTATATAGCCTCCACATTGACTCTGTACCGGTACCCCCTGTATATAGCCTCCACATTGACTCTGTACGGTACCCCTGTATATAGCCTCCACATTGACTCTGTACCGTACCCCCGTATATAGCCTCACATTGACTCTGTACCGTAACCCCCTGTATATAGCCTCCACATTGACTCGTACTGGTACCCCTGTATATAGCCTCCACATTGACTCTGTACCGGTACCCCTGTATATAGCCTCCACATTGACTCTGTACCGGTACCCCTGTATATAGCCTCCACATGACTCTGTACTGGTACCCCTGTATATAGCCTCCACATTGACTCTGTACCGTAACCCCTGTATATAGCCTCCACATTGACTCTGTACCGTAACACCCTGTATATAGCCTCCACATTGACTCTTACCGGTACCCCTGTATATAGCCTCCACATTGACTCTGTACCGGTACCCCCTGTATATAGCCTCCACATTGACTCTGTACCGGTACACCCTGTATATAGCTCCACATGACTCTGTACCGTAACACCCTTATATAGCCTCCACATTGACTCTGTACCGTATCCCCGTATATAGCCTCCACATTGACTCTGTACCGGTGCCCTGTATATAGCCTCCACATTGACTCTGTACCGGTACACCCCTGTATATAGCCTCCACATTGACTCTGTACCGTACCCCCTTGTATATAGCCTCCACATTGACTCTGTACCGTACCCCCTGTATATAGCTCCACATTGACTCTGTACCGTACCCCTTGTATAGCCTCCACATTGACTCTGTACCGGACCTCCTGTATATAGCCTCCACATTGACTCTGTACCGTTTAACCCCCTGTATATAGCCTCCACATTGACTCTGTACCGTACCCCCTGTATATAGCCTCCACATTGACTCTGTACCGTTACCCTGTATATAGCCTCCACATTGACTCCTGTACCGTAACCCCTGTATATAGCCTCCACATTGACTCTGTACCGGTACCCCTGTATATAGCCTCCACATTGACTCTGTACCGGTACCCTGTATATAGCCTCCACATTGACTCTGTACGAACCCTGTATATAGCCTCCACATTGACTCTGTACCGGACCCCCTGTATATAGCTCCACATTGACTCTGTAATGTACCCCCTGTATATAGCCTCCACATTGACTCTGTACCGTACCCCCTGTATATAGCCTCCACAGGACTCTGTACGGTAACCCCTGTATATAGCCTCCACATTGACTCTTACCGTAATACCTGTATATAGCCTCCACATTGACTCTGTACCGTACCCCCTGTATATAGCCTCCACATTGACTCTATACCGTACCTCCCTGTATATAGCCTCCACATTGACTCTGTACCGTACCCCCTGTATATAGCCTCCACATTGACTCTGTACCGGTACCCCCTGTATATAGCCTCCACATGACTCTGTACCGGTACCCTGTATATAGCCTCCACATTGACTCTGTACGGTACCCTGTAATAGCCTCCACATTGACTCTGTACCGTACACCCTGTATATAGCCTCCACATTGACTCTGTACCGTAATACCCTGTATAGCCTCCACATGACTCTGTACCGGTACCCCTGTATAGCCTCCACATTGACTCTGTACCGTACCCCCTGTATATAGCCTCCACATTGACTCTGTACAGGTACCCCCTGTATATAGCCTCCACATTGACTCTGTACGGTAACCCCCTGTAGCTATCGCCTCCACATTGACTCTGTACCCGGTACCCTGTATAGCCTCCACATTGACTCTGTACCGTACCCCCTGTATATAGCCTCCACATTGATCTGTACCGTAATACCTGTATATAGCCTCCACATGACTCTGTACGGTACCCCTGTATATAGCCTCCACAGACTGACTCGTTACGGTCCCCCTGTATATAGCCTCCACATTGACTCTGTACCGGTACCCTGTATATAGCCCCACATTGACTCTGTACCGGTACCCCCTGTATATAGCCTCCACATTGACTCTGTACGGTACCCTGTATATAGCCTACCACATTGACTCTGTACCGTCCCCCTGTATATAGCCTCCACATTGACTCTGTACCGGTACCCCCTGTATATAGCCTCCACATTGACTCTGTACGGTACCCCTGTATATAGCCTCCACATTGACTCTGTACCGTAACCCTGTATATAGCCTCCACATTGACTCTGTACCGGTACCCCTGTATATAGCCTCCACATTGACTCTGTACCGGTTACCCTGTATATAGCCTCCACATTGACTCTGTACCGGTATACCCCCTGTATATAGCCTCCACATTGACTCTGTACCGGTACCCCCGTATATAGCCTCCAATTGACTCTGTACCGGTACCCCCTGTATATAGCCTCCACATTGACTCTGTACCAGTACCCCCTGTATATAGCCTCCACATTGACTCTGTACCGTACCCCCTGTATATAGCCTCCACATTGACTCTGTACCAGTACCCCCTGTGTATAGCCTCCAACATTGGACTCTGTACCGGTACCCCCTGTATATAGCCTCCACATTGACTCTGTACCGGTACCCCCTGTATATAGCCTCCACATTGACTCTGTACCAGTACCCCCTGTATATAGCCTCCACATTGACTCTGTACCAGTACCCCCTGTATATAGTCTCCACATTGACTCTGTACCGGTACCCCCTGTATATAGCCTCCACATTTGACTCTGTACCGGTACCCCCTGTATATAGCCTCCACATTGACTCTGTACCAGTACCCCCTGTATATAGCCTCCACATTGACTCTGTACCAGGTACCCCCTGTATATAGCCTCCACATTGACTCTGTACCCGGTACCCCCTGTATATAGCCTCCACATTGACTCTGTACCAGTACCCCCTGTATATAGCCTCCACATTGACTCTGTACCAGTACCCCCTGTATATAAGCCTCCACATTGACTCTGTACCAGTACCCCCTGTATATAGCTCCACATTGACTCTGTACCAGTACCCCCTGTAATAGTCTCCACATTGACTCGTGTACCAGTACCCCCCTGTGTATGCCTCCACATGGACTCTGTACCGGTACCCCCTGTATATAGCCTCCACATTGACTCTGTACCAGTACCCCCTGTATATAGCCTCCACATTGACTCTGTACCGGTACCCCTGTATATAGCCTCCACATTGACTCTGTCCGTACCGCCCTGTATATAGCCCTCCACCATGGACTACCTGTACCAGTACCCGGCTGTATATAGCCTCCACATGACTCTGTACCGGTACCCCCTGTATATAGCCTCCACATTGACTCTGTACCGGTACCCCCTGTATATAGCCTCCACATTGACTCTGTACCGGTACCCCCTGTATATAGCCTCCACATTGACTCTGTACCGGTACCCCTGTATATAGCCTCCACATTGACTCTGTACCAGTACCCCTGTATATAGCCTCCACATTGACTCATGTACCAGTAAACCTGTATATAGCCCCACATTGACTCGGTACTGGTACCCCCTGTATATAGCCTCCACATTGACTCTGTACCGGTAACACCCTGTATATAGCCTCCACATTGACTCTGTACCGGTACCCCCTGTATATAGCCTCCACATTGACTCTGTACCAGTACCCCCTGTATATAGCCTCCACATTGACTCTGTACCAGTACCCCCTGTATATAGCCTCCACATTGACTCTGTACCAGTACCCCCTGTACCCCCTGTACCCCCTGTACCCCCTGTACCCCCTGTATATGGTACAGCTCATATTGTCTCCTTATTGCCTTTTTATTGTATTAATGTTGTTATTTGTCTCTGCGTTGTTTGGAAAGGGCAAGTAAATAAGCATTTCATGGTGAAGTCCACACCTGTTATATTCGGCGCATGTGACCAATACCATTTGATTTGATTCATTGGTGAGTGTACTGAAAAGGCACTAGCCAGGTCATTGCGTCCTCCTGGCTTTGAGTCGTGACTGAAACACTGTCTGGCCTGCGTGCGTGTGTCTGCTCCTGTGCTTCATTAAAACAGTATGAAAGGTTCTCTGGTTAAACGTACTATAAGGAAATATTGACACCAAGCTGTAGAAAGAGGCAACTACAGCTGGTACAGAGTAAACCAGCAGTACAGAGTAAACCAGTTGGTACAGAGTAAACCAGCAGTACAGAGTAAACCAGTTGGTACAGAGTAAACCAGCAGTACAGAGTAAACCAGTTGGTACAGAGTAAACCAGTGGTCAACTACAGCTGGTACAGAGTAAACCAGCAGTACAGAGTAAACCAGTTGGTACAGAGTAAACCAGTGGTCAACTATAGCTGGTACAGAGTAAACCAGTGGTCAACTACAGCTGGTACAGAGTAAACCAGTGGTCAACTATAGCTGGTACAGAGTAAACCAGTGGTCAACTATAGCTGGTACAGAGTAAACCAGTGGTCAACTATAGCTGGTACAGAGTAAACCAGTGGTCAACGACAGCTGGTACAGAGTAAACCAGTGGTACAGAGTAAACCAGCAGTACAGAGTAAACCAGTGGTACAGAGTAAACCAGTGGCCAACTACAGCTGGTACAGAGTAAACCAGTGGTACAGAGTAAACCAGTGGTACAGAGTAAACCAGTGGTACAGAGTAAACTAGTGGTACAGAGTAAACTAGTGGTACAGAGTCAATGTGCGGGGGGCACAGGGTTAGTTCAGGTAATTGAGCTAATATGTACATGTAGGTAGAGTTAAAGTGACTATGCATAGATAATAAACAGAGAGTAGCAGCAGCAAAAAAGAGGGGTCTGGGTAGCCCTTTGATTAGATGTTCAGGAGTCTTATGGCTTGGGGGGTAGAAGCTGTTAAGAAGCCTTTTGGACCTCGACTTGGCGTTCCGGTACCACTTGCTGTGCGGTAGCAGAGAGAACAGTCTATAACTAGGGTGGCTGGAGTGCGTGACCATTTTTAGGGCCTTCCTTTGACACCACCTGATATAGACGTTCTGGATGGCAGGAAGCTTGGCCCCAGTGATGCACTGGGCCGTACTCACTACCCTCTGTAGTGCCTTGCGGTCGGAGGCCGAGCAGTTGCCATACCAGGCAGTGATGCAACCCGTCAGGATGCTCTCGATGGTGCAGCTGTAAAACCTTTTGAGGATCTGAGGACCCATGCCAAATCTTTTCAGTCTCCTGAGAGGGGAATAGACTTTGTCGTGCCCTCTTCAAGACAAAGATCTTCTTCAATTACTGTTTCGTTAGCGAATTAGAGCAGATGGCAAATTATTAGCCTTTCTTGTATTTTGTTTCAAATCAAAGCATACATCCTGCCTAGTGATGCGACTATTCAGCTTCAGCGAGTTAATCACCCTAAAAGGGTGACCCTTGTAAGCTAGGCTAGCTAGCTATAGAGAGGAGCTGCTAGCTAACAGGGGGAATGCGTGTGCACTGGGCAATGTGTTTTCATTCAAAAATGTTTTAATGTAGATTACAGTGAATGTATTGGATGGTGTATTTGTAAAAACAGGAGAGTAATGTCACCTCGTTGCTCAAGGGAGATACAGAACATACAGTGGATTCAGAAAGTATTCAGACCCCTTCACTTTTTCCACATTTTGTTACAATACGGCCGCATTCTAAAATTGATTAAATTGTTTTCTTCGCTCATCAATCTCAAACACACAATAACCCGTAATGAAAAAAAAAATATATATATATTTTTTTAAAGTACAGAGAGATCCTTGATAAAAACCTGCTCCAGAGTGCTCAGGACCTCAGACTGGGGTGAAGGTTCACCTTCAGTGGCCCAGCCAGAGCCTGGGCTTGAGCCTAATCGTACATCTCTGGAGAGACCTGAAAATAGCTGTGCAACGACGCTCCCTATCCAACCTGACAGAGCTTGAGAAGATCTGCAGAGAAGAATAGAGAAACTCTCACAAATACAGGTGTGCCAAGCTTGTAGCATCATACCCAATTAGACTTAATGCTGTAATCACTGCCAAAAGGTCTTCAACAAAGTACTGAGTAAAGGGTCTGAATTTCTGTAAATGTGATAGGTAAAAAATCTAAAAAACTTTTATAAATTAGCAACATTTTCTAAAAACCTGTTCTTGCTTTGTCATTATTGGGAATTGTGTGTAGTTTGAGGAGGGAAAATAAAAAAAAATAATAGATTAAGGCTGTAATGTAATAAAATGTGGGGAAAAAATCTATGGGTCTGAATACTTTGCCGAATGCACTGTATATACAATACCAGTTTGGACACACCTACTCATTCAAGGGTTTTTCTTTATATTGACTACATTGTAGAATAATAGTTAATACATGAAAACTATGAAATAACACATATGGAATCATGTAGTAACCAACAACAACAAAAAATTGTTAAATCAAAATATATATTTGAGATTCTTCAAAGTAGCCACTCTTTACCTTGATGACAGCTTGCACACTCTTGGCATTCTCTCAACCAGCTTCATGATGTATTCACCAGGAATGCATTTCAATTAACAGGTGTGCCTTGTTAAAAGTTCATTTGTGGATTTTCTTCCCTTTTTAATGCATTTGAGCCAATCAGTTGTGTTGTGACAAGGTAGGGGTGTGAGATTTACTTTCTTTGCTTTGGTTCTGTCCAGCCCCTTTTCCCCATATTACCGTGTAAAGGAATAAAGTCCTTGTAAACGGTACCACATTCTGCCTGTTGTCATTCTTACTCGCACCTACAGTCCATACCTTTTTCGCTTCACTGAGAGTTTAGTTGTAGCAGGGTGTTGCGTTCCCTCTTCATAGAGGTGTGTGTAACAGACCTGAAGGTCAGTTAACGGGAACTTCAAGTACTTTGAAAGTTTCTTCAAGTGTAGTCACAAAAACCATCAATCGCTATGATGAAACGGTCTCTCATGAGGACCTGGGAGTGCTTTGCTGGTGACACTGTCAGTGATCAATCAACAGCATGTCTACCACAGCATTCTGCAGCGATACGCAATCCCATTTGGTTTGCGGTTAGTGGGGCTATCATTTGTTTTTCAACAGGACAAATGACCCAACAAACCTCCAGGCTGTGTAAAGAAGTGGTGTGAAGTACTTTAAAGTAAGTTAACAATAAATTCTTATTTAGAATGACGGCCTACCACGGCCAAACCCGGACGATGCTGGGCCAATTGTACACCATCCTTTGGGACTCCCAATCGCGGCCTGATGTGATACAGCCCGGATTCAAACCAGGGACTGTAATGACGCCTTTTTCACTGAGATGCAGTGCATTAGACCGCTGCGCCACTCGGGAGTCCAACTACAGCTGGTGCTGAGTAAACCAGTGGTCCACTACAGTTGGTAGAGCGAAAACAAGTGGTCACCTATTCCGAACAGTTAAAAAAGGTATGCAGGCTTTAGTTCCAGCCCAGCACTAGGACACTTCTTGATCAACATAATGATCACTATTATGAAGGCCTTGATGATTAAACTGCATCAGGTTAAAATGAACCCTGGACCAGAGTTGAAGAATACAATCAATGTCTAGTAGGGGATGGGCAAGTTGAGATGTGCATGCAATGTCTGGTAAGGGATGGGCAAGTTGAGATGTGCATGCAATGTCTGGTAAGGGATGGGCAAGTTGAGATGTGCATGCAATGTCTGGTAAGGGATGGGCAAGTTGAGATGTGCATGCAATGTCTGGTAAGGGATGGGCAAGTTGAGATGTGCATGCAATGTCTGGTAAGGGATGGGCAAGTTGAGATGTGCATGCAATGTCTGGTAAGGGATGGGCAAGTTGAGATGTGCATGCAATGTCTGGTAAGGGATGGGCAAGTTGAGATGTGCATGCAATGTCTGGTAAGGGATGGGCAAGTTGAGATGTGCATGCAATGTCTGGTAAGGGATGGGCAAGTTGAGATGTGCATGCATACTTGTTTTTGAATCATGCAACCATGTTGTTGGGAGTTTTTGTGAGATAAAAAAAAAATCTAATTTCAGGTTTTGGCTCTAGTTGAGTTGAGGGTAAATCACATACCCTGTAGCTTCCCCTTTCTCCACTAGGGGGCACCACAGTAACACCAGCATGCGTGTTGTAGTAAGTGTACATTCTGGGTTAGAAGATCCCCCCCCCCCCGTACCAAAATATACATTCAACTAGATTGATGGATGACTGCGTCCTCCCCACTGCAGCATCAAAGAGTTCTAGTAATCCAATGTTCCTTTCGTTCTCATTTTCCTAATAACTACTCTAAACCAATAACATGTACGAATCTTGATCTTGATCTATCTTGATTAGGGAGGCCAGGCTCATAGTCATGGCTGGAGCAGAATGGGTGGAATGGTATCAAATACAATACATCGTTGCCATTCCATTCACTCTGTTCAAGCCTCCAATGGTATTTCTGAATAGAGATACAGAAAAAACGTTTATTTGTATTTTTATACATGACAGTGCCAGAGAGAGAGCGAGGGAGGGGAGAGAGGGTGGATGAGAGGGAGAGAGATGAGACTAGAAGCATAGCCTGCATACATCATAACCATATGACTATAGCTGTTAATGACCTTGCACACATGAAACTCTGTCCCCTCCAGCACAAAAGGGAGAGGGTACCAGAGTTCAAACACACTGAAAACAAATAGATTTTTTTATGACGTGCAGTCGCACACTCGCCTCAGTTCTGTGCCTCGGGGAAGGGACATGAACGTCACAGAAAATGTTTAATTGTGGTTAAGATTTCTGTCCAAGGTACCGTTCGCTGGTTTCACAAGCCTTCTCTCTACCCTTCTCTCTATTCAACCCCTGTGAATGGGTTGTCCTTGTCCGAGTAGCACAGCGGTCTAAGGCACTCCATCTCAGAGCTAGAGACGTCACTACAGACCCTGGTTCGATTCCCGGCTGTATCATAACCAGCCATGATTGGGAGTCCCACAATTGGCCCAGCGTCACTAGGGTTTGGCCGGGGTAGACCGTCATTGTAAATGAGAATTTGTTCTTAATTGACTTGCCTAGTTGAATAAAGGTTCAATTTTAAAAAAGAAACCCAAGTAGCACTTCATGCAGAATCTACTCATTTGTTCAAGTATGTATATATATAGATTAGATATAGATATAGATATATACACATACATACATATATATACACACACACAGTATGTTGACACTCCTTCAACTTAGTGGATTCGGCTATTTCAGCCGCACCCGTTGCTGATAGGTGTATAAAAATCGAGCACACAGCCATGCAATCTCCATAGACAAACATTGGCAGGCCTTACTGAAGAGCTCAGTGACTTTAAAACGGGGCACCGTCTTAAGATGCCACCTTTCCAACAACCTACAGGACAAAACAGTTCTGGGTTTGGCGGATGCCAGAAGAATGCTACTTGCCCAAATGCATAGTGTCAACTATAAAGTTTGGTGGAGGAGGAATAATTGTCTGGGGCTGTTTTTCATGGTTTGGGCTTGGCCCCTTAGATCCAATCTAAATGCTACAGTATACGATGACATTCTAGACGATTGTGTGCTTCCAACTTTGTGGCAACAGTTTGGTTAAGGCCCTTTCCTGTTTCAGCATGCTCCCATGCACAAAGTGAGGTCCATACAAAAATGGTTTGTTGAGATTGGTGTGGAAGAACTTGACTGGCCTGCACAGAGCCCTGACCTCAACTCCATCAAACACCTTTGGGATGAATTAGGATGCCCAACAGATCCAGTACTGTATATTCTTTCAATATATTAATAATGTAAGAATCAAACATTTTCAATTAATAATTTTAGAGCTTTGCAATTGATGAGATAAATTAACTCCAGAACAAAATCAAAGAAATACGTTTATTTAAGTGTAAACAAAAAAAAACTGCATAGGAAATGTGTAAAGTCCACAGAAGGCAGCAGGCAACAGACGAGGGAAGGCAACAGAAGACAGCAGGTAACAGAAGACAGCGTGTAACAGAAGACAGCATGTAACAGAAGACAGCATGTAACAGAAGACAGTGTGTAACAGAAGACAGCGTGTAACAGAAGACAGCAGGTAACAGAAGACAGCATGTAACAGAAGACAGCAGGTAACAGAAGACAGCAGGTAACAGAAGACAGCAGGTAACAGAAGACAGCAGGTAACAGAAGACAGCAGGTAACAGAAGACAGCAGGTAACAGAAGACAGCGTGTAACAGAAGACAGCAGGTAACAGAAGACAGCAGGTAACAGAAGACAGCAGGTAACAGAAGACAGCAGGTAACAGAAGACAGCGTGTAACAGAAGACAGCAGGTAACAGAAGACAGCGTGTAACAGAAGACAGCGTGTAACAGAAGACAGCGTGTAACAGAAGACAGCATGTAACAGAAGACAGCGTGTAACAGAAGACAGCAGGTAACAGAAGACAGCGTGTAACAGAAGACAGCGTGTAACAGAAGACAGCATGTAACAGAAGACAGCGTGTAACAGAAGACAGCGTGTAACAGAAGACAGTGTGTAACAGAAGACGGCAGGTAAATTAGTCTCCTCTTCTTTATTGAAACTGAAGACCTGACAACTGCACTTCCACACCGACCACTGTGTGTGAGGAGAGGAGAGGGGGGGGGGGGGAAACACGTGCATACACACATATACACACT
Source organism: Oncorhynchus kisutch (assembly GCF_002021735.2). Classification (NCBI taxonomy): domain Eukaryota; kingdom Metazoa; phylum Chordata; class Actinopteri; order Salmoniformes; family Salmonidae; genus Oncorhynchus; species Oncorhynchus kisutch. The sequence continues at coordinate 80,448,251 of NC_034187.2, forward strand.
CCTTACAGATCATTTCAGTGTGTATTTGATAGTACACCAACACAAAACACACACCAGCAGCGCCCTCCTAAACTCAGCTGGTCCTTGCTGTCCTCGTGCCTCGTCGACAGAGGAGAATACTTTCAGTGGATTTGGGTTCAACAACAACACAATGCAGCACACAAACACACTCTCACACACTACCTACTGCACACAGGACAGAACAGAGCCTTAGAAATAGGCCTACAGAGTGACTGTTGATAAACAGACTCAGAATATTTTTTTTTTTAAAAGAGGCCATTTTGTCACCAAAGGCTCCATGATAGTAAGATTCTAAATTGCATTCTCACTGGAATGGAACAACAATGGTAACAACATGGTGTCCATTGTAATTCTCCAGACGCAGATTGATTGGTAGTACAGTATCAGTTCTGTTTTGTGATCCTGCTAGCAATGAGTAGGGTGTGAGTGAGAATCACTCCCAGCAAACCATTTTCTTACAAAATAAAAAAATAACAAAATACATTCCAAAAGGGTCGCCGAGAGTCGTGTGGTCTGGAGTATGTCCTTTGGTGTTTATCAAACAAACAACGGGAACATTTAACAAAAATAAAACCTGAAAATGAAACATAAAACAGTACATTTGAAGGGAATAATTCAAAAAGCTAAATGTTTCCATTTTTGAGATTGAGAACTAACGTGTAATATGCAAAAACGGACACACAGAAAAGATTGGTCGCGTTCCAGCCCGTCTTTACCACACACACACACATGCATAAATCTCAGGATTTTCACAACCCAACTGCAATGAAAAAGGGTCCTGGAACATGGCCAATGAGACTCGTACTGAGGTCATAACAGAAAGGTTCACTACATTATCACTATGGTGGACACATTTCACTGACACCCGCATCACTAGGGGGTAAACATTTCACTGTGACACCCGCATCACTATGGGGGACACATTTCACTGTGACACCCGCATCACTATGGGGGGCACATTTCACTGTGACACCCGCATCACTATGGGGGACACATTTCACTGTGACACCCACATCACTATGGGGGACACATTTCTAAGGTGACACCCACATCACTATGGGGGACACATTTCACTGTGACACCCACATCACTATGGGGACACATTTCACTGTGACACCCACATCACTATGGGGGACACATTTCACTGTGACACCATCACTATGGGGGATGCATTTCACTGTGACACCCACATCACTATGGGGGACGCATTTCACTGTGACACCCACATCACTATGGGGGACACATTTCACTGTGACACCCACATCACTATGGGGGACACATTTCACTGTGATACAGGGACATAGAACTACCTGAGTTTCTATTTTTTTCTTAAAAAAAAAAAAATGTTACGTATTTTAATTTTTTCTTTAAAAGATACAATCATTAACATGTTGCACAACTTCTACCTGGTGCAGTTTCACTTAAACCAACTTCTCTCTGAGATGCCAGAAACAAAATGGTGGACAGAAACATAGGGGCCAATAAAACCCTGCCCAACAGGAGTACAGGAGACCAATCAAGTGCTCAGCACCACACTTCCTGGATATTTTTGTGTGAGAGGGGGGGGGGGGGGGGGAGTTTAAAATAAATCAAGCGATTCTAATGAAGAAATCTAGCTTATTTTGATAGAGAGTATGAGGTTGTCATTACTAGGGCTAAAACAAAATGTCTACAGTGTACACAGTCTTCATCGTGTGTGGAGGGATCATTAAACTGTGTGGCTCTAAAAGTTGTTGTACTAACTGCACTCTAGTACAGATTCCAGACATGGCTGGCCAAGCAACGATTGGCCTCTGCAGAGCCTCTTGGGAACAGGAAATACAATCGCAAAGGTCAAAAAAGTTAAATCCATCCAACGCACTCCTAACACATACACACCTGTGGGTATATGATCATGATAAAAAAAAACATCCCCAGATTTAGCTACCAACCCGTCGAGTTTACAACACCTATATCTGTGAGACGTTGTTTCATTATTTTTTTTTATGTAAGCATGCAACAACAAAAACAAAAAAGGAATAAAAACAAAAAGTTTCAAATACATGTAAGAGTGAAAACCTTACAGATAGAATTTTGTCATTTTTTTATTAAAATGTAAAAGATTGCAGACACTTTTCCATATAGTAATGCTGAAACACGTCGACAGATCATATCGGTGACACGCCTGTGGGTTCTAAAGCAGCAGGGTCTGGGGCCTGTAATGTGCTAATGCCTCCGCTCTATTACCGTGCAACATGCAGGCTTATTACCGTGCAACAAGCAGGCTTATTACCGTGCAACAAGCAGGCTTATTACCGTGCAACAAGCAGGCGTATTACCGTGCAACAAGCAGGCTTATTACCGTGCAACATGCAGGCTTATTACCGTGCAACATGCAGGCTTATTACCGTGCAACAAGCAGGCTTATTACCGTGCAACAAGCAGGCTTATTACCGTGCAACAAGCAGGCTTATTACCGTGCAACAAGCAGGCTTATTACCGTGCAACAAGCAGGCTTATTACCGTGCAACAAGCAGGCTTATTACCGTGCAACAAGCAGGCGTATTACCGTGCAACAAGCAGGCGTATTACCGTGCAACAAGCAGGCTTATTACCGTGCAACAAGCAGGCTTATTACCGTGCAACAAGCAGGCTTATTACCGTGCAACAAGCAGGCTTATTACCGTGCAACAAGCAGGCGTATTACCGTGCAACAAGCAGGCTTATTAACTTGTAATAAACATCTTAGTCGCGCAATGTGTTCCTACACACACAAGACTTTTTTGCATTGTCAAATAGTGAGTTTTCAAATAAGTTAGTACCAACCAACATTGTGCTAACTCTTAGGTACACACTTCTAAGATGTTCTGACTGAGGAGAACCTGTGCTGATATTAGAGGTAATTCTTGTCGGTCTAAAGGGGGTATGATGAAGGCCTCAAATTAGCTAACGGTGACGTCGCCATCTTTCTCACTGTTGGCCAATCAGGTTACAGCGCTACTGTGGTGGCACAAAAAAAGGGGGGGGGGGGTCAGCCCACATAAGTGCATCCAATCAAAGCACAGTGATCTGTCCTTGGCTGCTTTGATTCGCTAAATACTAATATCTATGATATAATGGTCCAATGACATTCACCGTCTATGACAGTGTCATCCTGACGCCAACTCCATTTTGACACCGAACTCCCACAAATATATTTTTTGGCACAACGCTCTGATCTTCGCTATTTGGTTTCTCCATATGATTAAAAAGGCATAATGCACCACAATGGCTAAACAGACCACTCAGGGACAAAATGTGTAGAGATGGCCATTTGTAACTTGTAATTTTACATGAAAAGGAGGATTAAGATCATCTTCCAGGATTAAGATCTTTGGTCCAACAGGTGACAGGTAAATGTCACATGATTTAAAGTGTGAGGTAAAAGTGTGAGGTAAAAGTTGAGGTAAAAGTTTTTTTTTTAAATACAAATAAAAGACTAACTAAAAAGGAACCGTACAAGAGGTACATTTTTTCAACCACTCCACACATTTCTTGTTATTGAACTATAATTTTGGCAAGTTCGGTTAGGAGATCTACTTTGTGCATGACACAAGAGTCATTTTTCCAACAATTGTTTACAGACAAATTATTTCACTGTGTCACAATTCCAGTGGGTCAGAAGTTTACATACACTAAGTTGACTGTGCCTTTTAAACAGCTTGGAAAATACTAGAAAATTATGTCATGGCTTTAGAATCTTCTGATGAGGCTAATTGACATCCTTTGAGTCAATTGGAGGCGTACCTGTGGATGTATTTCAAGGCCTACCTTCAAACTCAGTGCCTCTGTGCTTGACATCATGGGAAAATCAAAAGAAATCAGTCAAGACCTCAGAAAAAAAATTGTTGAGAAATTGGGAGAAATTTACAAACGCCTGAAGGGGGTGGCAGCATCATGTTGACAGGGAATTTTTTACTAGGATTAAATGTCAGGAATTGTGAAAAACTGAGTTGAAATGTTTTTGGCTCAGGTGTATGTAAACTTTCGACTTCAACTGATATACACACACACACACACACACACACACACACACACACACACACACACACACACACACACACACACACACACAGTATGTAACATGAAGCATTTAAAGTTAGGTAAAAGGTGTGTTGAGGTAGATTTGTAAAATTACATTTGTATGTTGATGAGGTCTGAGAGTTGAGGTACTGTGGCCAGTAACTGGTTAAGGTAGGCTGTATTACAATTGATTTGCACATGAGTAACTGTGAGGAATAAGAAAGTATATAAAACATTTTGAGCTATCTGACAGTTAAGGTAAACGATGGGATGTGAAAGTTTACGTAAATTAGGATTTAAAGTGCAGGCCTGCACTTTCTTCTGAGGTAAGAAGCTCAGTCAGAAACCAACTAATAAAACGCCCATACCGCTAGGCTAGACTACGCTAAAGTGGCTAACTTCACAAGAGAAAGGGAGATTTACAACCCCTCCAAAAAGGTCCACCACAGGTGATAAATCAGGAATCTGTTTGCACTCAATGGTTAAATGGTTTGAGATGCTAATGCTAAATAAGGGTTGCTAGACATGAAGCAGTGTCACGTTAGCATGGGTGGTGGAGCTAGATTGAACCTCTCAGGGGTGTGAGATGGAAAGTGGCCTGGAAAGATACTCTTTGGTTGCTGTGAGATATGGTTTGTTTTTTCCAGACCTTTCTACAACGTTCTCTTCAGGAAGTAGGCTTGAAAGGTACTTCCATTTTAAAAGCTAAAAGTAGGCCTTATATTCTTCTTCTCCCCATTGACAGTGCTTTGAACAGATCCTTTTGGTGACAGCTGGTGAGCGTTTTAGACCTCCAACATAAATGATTAAACAACAAAATGTCTTCAATGGGACAATTGTTGTTCTTTCGATGCCAAACATACAGTTAGCCAAAATTCTACCTTTGGTTGACTCCACTAGCTGGTCTCTAGACCTCCATCTTTTCGAGGTCTGGTCAGCATGCACATGTTCCGGAACACTCTCTCCCCGGCATTTCAGAATGGGCGTCAATAACTAGGGTGGGGCAGTGATGTCAGAAGGGGGTTGGATTAAATCCTAGCCCCCAAGAGCCAATCAGTGCCCCACAATTCAACCACACAGGATCATTCTGATTTCTGATTGGCTCTCACTCCTGTGGACAGCCAATCAAGATGCCTGCTTTCTGGAGGCATTGCTATCCTTCCGCATCATTCACAACGAATGTCACTCAAACAGAATTTATAATCAATCTACTAATCAACAACCAATACATCCTGAGAACTCCTGATAAACTTCTGAAATACTTTGGTGGGCCCTCCGTTTGAGAGTACACAAATGCTGTTTGTTTTTTCACATTGATTTTCATTATTTTTCTCCTCATAATCAGACCAGCTTGCTGACGCCTGAAAGGAATCAACAATGTTCAATTGATAATTGGATACTTTGGGACAGAAAAGAGAATCTCCCCACAACGACTAGCTCATGATTTCAACCAATCATCAAACTGCATCTGTCCCAGGTCAGACTCCCGGCGCCGCTGCGATCAATAAACCAGTCAAGCTAAAAGGAGATTCTTCTGGTCCATCTGGTACTGTGACCTGAGCTAACTAACACCGAGTCAGTCTAACCGGTTTGGCATTACCTCTATTCCGTCGGTCTGCAGTGACACTGCACATGGAGAGATGAGGGGGACATGCTAAACCAAGATCTACAGAACAAGCTACCCTAAACATCACTGAACACACTAGACTCCACTACAGGTCAGGGCAAAACGTCTTTTCATTTGAAATAAAAAAAGTATTGAGGTAGACTTTTTTCATTTTCTTCTTTGTAAAACTTGACAGACTAGAGTAGACCTCTGCTCGGAGAGGGTGAGTACATTCATTAAGAACTGGATGAGGTAGGTGGCGGAGCAGAGGATTCAATATTTCAAGAAAAAGTGAGAAAAATCCCTGAGAAGGCGACGTGATGAGAGTTGAGAGAGAGCAATTCAGATAGAAGACAGGGAAATCGTGATCTCTTCCTTGTTACTTTCACTACTGATTATCAACTAGTCTTAGTGGTCCCCTTTGTCATACAGTATACCACAGGAATCTGATTACACAAACTAAAACCTAAAAAGAAAAAATAATTTAAAAACAAACAAATTCACTTCCCCTTAATTTGTAATAACGCATTTCTACCTGCTCTGATTATCTCTCTTTAAACTGTCCTCTTTGTGTCTGTTTGTTGAATCCTTTTCCTAGCCCTTCAATTTCCTCTCCCTAACAGAGAAACGGAGAGAAAAACGAGTGAGAGAAAGAAAGAAAGCGAAAAGTGATTAGAACTTGAGGATGCGGTTGTTTCCGAAGTCGACGACCAGGATGACTCCGTCAGGTGTCACAGCGACACCGGAGGGGCGGTCCATCTGTCCGAAGCCACTGCCATGGGTGCCAAATTTGCATAAGAAGTTCCCGTTGGGCTCGAACACCTGCACACGGTGGTTCCTCGAGTCGGCAACGATGATCCGGTTCTCCTGGTCCACCGCTATGCCCTGGGGACGCAGGAACTTCCCGTTACCGGTACCCTCGGAGCCCAGGAACCGGGCAGATTGGCAATCTGGCCGAATCACCAGCAGACGGTGGTTGTTGAAGTCGGTGACGACCAGGTGGTCCTCATGGTTAAAGGCGACACCCCGCGGCGAGTCAAAGTGTTTCCACAGGGTGCCCTCAAAGCCGTACTTGTTGATGAACGAGCCGTCAGGGCCAAAGAGCTGGACGCGGTGATTCCTGGTGTCAGAGACCAAGATCTTCCCCGCAGAGTTCACTGCCACATCCCAGGGGTAGTTGAACTGACCGTTCTACAATAGAGTGCAGTAGAATATAGTTGTTAGTTCAGCTCTGATGAGTGTGTGTACGTGTACTATACTACTGTACATGAGAGAGCGCACGATTGAAAGAGTTTGTACCTTAGTGCCCTTCTCGCCGAACTTCAGCATAAACTGTCCGTCAAAGGTGAACACCTGCACACGGTGGTTGTCTTTGTCCGTTACGATGATCTGCTGTTGGCTGTCGCACGCCACGCCCGCTGGACGATCAAACTGACCGGGGCGAGAGCCCAGGGAGCCAAACTTGTGGTGGAAGGCACCGCACGGCTTGAAGATCTGGACAGTAGGAGGTAGTCGCAGAAGAAAGGAAATAATTAAAGAGTCACTGTTCTAAAGATGGCTAGCTAGGGCACTGTACACGCTATGCTTCAGTGTTCTAAAGATGGCTAGCTAGGACACTGTACACGCTATGCTTCACTGTTCTAAAGATGGCTAGCTAGGGCACTGTACACGCTAAGCTTCACTGTTCTAAAGATGGCTAGCTAGGGCACTGTACACGCTATGCTTCACTGTTCTAAAGATGGCTAGCTAGGACACTGTACACGCTATGCTTCAGTGTTCTAAAGATGGCTAGCTAGGGCCCTGTACATGCTATGCTTCAGTGTTCTAAAGATGGCTAGCTAGGGCCCTGTACACGCTATGCTTCACTGTTCTAAAGATGGCTAGCTAGGGCCCTGTACATGCTATGCTTCACTGTTCTAAAGATGGCTAGCTAGGGCACTGTACATGCTATGCTTCACTGTTCTAAAGATGGCTAGCTAGGGCACTGTACACGCTATGCTTCAGTGTTCTAAAGATGGCTAGCTAGGGCACTGTACACGCTATGCTTCACTGTTCTAAAGATGGCTAGCTAGGGCACTGTACACGCTATGCTTCAGTGTTCTAAAGATGGCTAGCTAGGGCCCTGTACACGCTATGCTTCACTGTTCTAAAGATGGCTAGCTAGGACACTGTACACGCTATGCTTCAGTGTTCTAAAGATGGCTAGCTAGGGCCCTGTACACGCTATGCTTCAGTGTTCTAAAGATGGCTAGCTAGGGCCCTGTACACGCTATGCTTCAGTGTTCTAAAGATGGCTAGCTAGGGCCCTGTACACGCTATGCTTCACTGTTCTAAAGATGGCTAGCTAGGGCACTGTACACGCTATGCTTCAGCTCTCAATAAGAGGTCTACTGAGAGACAGATAGCTGGCAAGTTAAAAGCAAACAAACTGACACTGATTTAGCAAGAGTTAGCTTGCTAGCATCATAAAACCATTTCTCCTTAGGATAACGGCTGAGTTCGACACCAACCCACGACATGAAATGAATGAAACCCACCTGTACTCGGTTGTTACTGCGGTCGGCCACCACCACGTATCCCTCTTTATCCACACTGATGCCCCAGGGACGACACAGCTGACCGTCACCCTCCCCCTCACTGCCAAACGCAGACACCGGTGAACCCAGAGCCCCATAGCGTCGCCCAGACTTCACCAGTACCTGGAACACAGGCAGGGAGAATGCTACTTAGCATTTCATCCTATCTACAGCAATTTTTAAGTTGTATTAGTTTGTTGTTGCTTAAGAGATGTGCATAGAATATGTTGGAGTGTAAATATATGACTTTTTTTTATTATAATACTATACATTTTACCTTGAAGGGGCTGCCCATGATGTGCTGGTTACAGACCAGAACTGACACCAAATCTTCTCCCTCAGTCTTGGGCAAGTAGCTGACCGTGTACGACCCGTTCTGGTTGTCACACACCTCCGCAGCCGACAGGTTACCATCCGCCGCTGCCATCACCACCGCTGACACTGCGTCACCGCCCGAGAGGCAGGGCTCCCTGTCGTGGTCGTAGCCAATTACGGTGAAGGAGGCGGTCTTGCCACGGAGTGCGGTCTTTAGGCCCTCGCCGTGAGCTTTGGTGACGGGAGCGAACGCTCCGCTACTGATCAACCCCATGGACTGGATGGCTATGTACAGGGCCTGGTGAAGATAATACTGATCAACCCCATGGACTGGATGGCTATGTACAGGGCCTGGTGAAGATAATACTGATCAACCCCATGGACTGGATGGCTATGTACAGGGCCTGGTGAAGATAATACTGATCAACCCCATGGACTGGATGGCTATGTACAGGGCCTGGTGAAGATAATACTGATCAACCTCATGGACTGGATGGCTATGTACAGGGCCTGGTGAAGATAATACTGATCAACCCCATGGACTGGATGGCTATGTACAGGGCCTGGTGAAGATAATACTGATCAACCCCATGGACTGGATGGCTATGTACAGGGCCTGGTGAAGATAATACTGATCAACCCCATGGACTGGATGGCTATGTACAGGGCCTGGTGAAGATAATACTGATCAACCTCATGGACTGGATGGCTATGTACAGGGCCTGGTGAAGATAATACTGATCAACCCCATGGACTGGATGGCTATGTACAGGGCCTGGTGAAGATAATACTGATCAACCCCATGGACTGGATGGCTATGTACAGGGCCTGGTGAAGATAATACTGATCAACCCCATGGACTGGATGGCTATGTACAGGGCCTGGTGAAGATAATACTGATCAACCCCATGGACTGGATGGCTATGTACAGGGCCTGGTGAAGATAATACTGATCAACCCCATGGACTGGATGGCTATGTACAGGGCCTGGTGAAGATAATACTGATCAACCCCATGGACTGGATGGCTATGTACAGGGCCTGGTGAAGATAATATTATCCATAATACTATAAATATGCCATGAACTAGGGACAGGTGGAAATAGCAACATTAATATAATGTATATGAAATTGGCTGACATGTCGATAATTCCAGTCATCCAAAGAGCCACAAGAGTCTCTAACCCCTCTCGCTTGGTCTGGCGGGGCAAATAGGAACCTGTTATTTACCTGGTCTGGAGGGGCGAACAGGAACCTGTTATTTACCTGGTCTGGAGGGGTGAACATTAAACGATCGTCCTCCTGTGGCTGCAGCAGGCCTCTGAGAGACTTCAGCTCCTGGATCTGGGTCAGCATGCGCTCTCTGGCCAGCAGCACGTCCAGGTGACAACCCTCATCCAGCACCTGATGAGTTATGAGGTGAGGAGACATGGATGCCATAGTTAGCAATAGTCATGAATGACTTTCAACATAGTATCTATAAACCCCCCCCCCCCCCCCAGCCCCCCCTCCGGACATGCCATCTTCTAACATACCTGAGTGACTGCTGTGATGGTGCTGTCCAGCTTGGTCAGGTTCTGATGCAGCTTCTCTACCTGCAGGTACAGGGACTTGGCTTTCAGCTGTTGGATCTTCTCAACCTAGGAGAGGGAGGGAGAAGGGGGAGAGAGAGAGAGATTAATTAATGTGGGTGTACAAGTATGGGAAAATCCAGCAATGTGAAAACAGCAGTTTGTTAAATCTCAGATTGTTGTAGATCAGTGTACAGGTTACAGTGGGATATTGGACATATAGTGACAGCAGTGACTAACAGACAAAACAGGCCATTCAACAGAGGGATGAAGGTTGTGAGGTGAATCAAAAGATAGGGGTTAACATTACTACACAACACTTAAAAGTTCAACCTGTCTGGATCCATGTTAAAGGGAAGGACTAAACCCCCAGCCTGTCTGGTTCCATGTTAAAGGGAAGGACTAAACCCCCAGCCTGTCTGGATCCATGTTAAAGGGAAGGACTAAACCCCCAGCCTGTCTGGTTCCATGTTAAAGGGAAGGACTAAACCCCCAGCCTGTCTGGATCCATGTTAAAGGAAAGGACTAAACCCCCAGCCTGTCTGGTTCCATGTTAAAGGGAAGGACTAAACCCCTAGCCTGTCTGGTTCCATGTTAAAGGGAAGGACTAAACCCCCAGCCTGTCTGGTTCCATGTTAAAGGGAAGGACTAAACCCCCAGCCTGTCTGGATCCATGTTAAAGGGAAGGACTAAACCCCCAGCCTGTCTGGATCCATGTTAAAGGGGAGGACTAAACCCCCAGCCTGTCTGGTTCCATGTTAAAGGGAAGGACTAAACCCCCAGTCTGTCTGGATCCATGTTAAAGGGAAGCACTAAACCCCCAGCCTGTCTGGTTCCATGTTAAAGGGAAGGACTAAACCCCCAGCCTGTCTGGTTCCATGTTAAAGAGAAGGACTAAACCCCCAGCCTGTCTGGTTCCATGTTAAAGAGAAGGACTAAACCCCCAGCGTGTCTGGTTCCATGTTAAAGAGAAGGACTAAACCCCCAGTCATTTTTTAAATTTTACCTTTATTTAACTAGGCAAGTCAGTTAAGAACAAATTCTTATTTTCAATGATGGCCTAGGAACAGTGGGTTAACTGCCTGTTCAGGGGAAGAACGACAAATTTGTACCTTGTCAGCTCGTAACCTTCCGGTTACTAGTTCAACGCTCTAACCACTAGGCTACCCTGCCGCCCCATGAGCCATAAACACAAACACAAAGCAATAGAAAAGGCATAAGTCATGTGGGCGGACAGGGAGAATCAGGACATGCACAGTGAAGTGTGTACAAACATGTAGAACACGTCTACTGTAAAAACACCTCCCCTTCAAAACATGTTAGTCAAACAGTGACAGCACCTGCCGGATGAGCCCTCTAACCACGTAAATATATGAGTGAGTGAGACAGCGTGAGAGAGAGAGAGAGAAAGAGAGAAAGAGACTGAAAGAGAAAGAGACAGAGAGAGAAAGAGACAGAGAGAGAAAGAGAGAAAGAGTGACTGAAAGAGAAAGAGAGACTGAAAGAGCAAAAGAGAGACAGAAAGAGAGAGAGAGACTGAAAGAGAAAAAGAGAGACTGAAAGAGAAAAAGAGAGAGACTGAAAGAGAAAAAGAGAGAGACTGAAAGAGAAAAAGAGAGAGACACAGACAGACAGAGAGAAACACACCAACACAGACAGAGAGAAGCGTACCTTCCAGAGTAGCTGACTCTCTCTGTCCTCCAAGGCTTTCAGGTGTCTGAGGACCACGTTCTTCACCTCTGTCTGGACCACCTTGGCCTTGATGTCTACCTGCTCTGCTATGGCCTGGATCTTCTCCATACTCAACTAGAACAGGGGATATTAGGGTTAGAAATAACACACACCACCTTGATCTCTAGGATACAGGACCAATTATGGGGTATAGGGTCAAAACCTATTATACCACTGGACCCTCGCCATTCTCAGATTAAAAAGAACTAACCAGGTTAAAAAACACCCACATAAACACTTCTAGCCAGCTATGACAAAATCTTTTAATTATTTTTCTAGAAAAAAACTAATAACGAGACGCCTGAAAAAAAAGGCGTCGTTTAGTTGATGAAAATGTAACGAGACGAAAAGTCCACGTGACACTAAATCAACATTCAAATGGACTTGGACCTGCTTTCCGTCTGTTTGTCCATGCCGCAATCAATCCGCTCACTGGCCAATAACGTCTTCCAGTTCCACGGGCTCCTTCCAAACACACAGCTTAGGCGGTCATTTCAATCCCTGGTGTCTCTTTTGAACTGATGCACAGCCAGCAAGGCCGCAATTGTACCAAACATTAAGGTATTTGATCAACTTTGCTTTCATTAAGGCAAATCGTTTTTCGCTGATCACATCAGAAGCGCCATTTTGCAGGGAAAGCTCAGAATCTGCCCCCTTTCAAGGAAATCACTTATTTACCCCGTTCCAATGGTTACGATGAGAAAATAAGATCGATTGTTTAACCTGTAGCCAAGCTGTACAGGGCTGTGAAAAAGTATGTGCCCCTTTCTAATTTTCTCTACTTTTGCATATTTTGTAATACTAAATGTAAGTCAGATCTTCAACCTAAACCTAACGTTAGATAAAGGGAACCTGAGTGAACAAATAACACAGCAATGACATACTTATTTCTTAAAATGCAACACCCAATGCCCCTGTGTGAAAAAGTAATTGCCCCCTTACACTCAGTAACTGGTTGTGCCTCCTTTAGCTGCAACGACTCCAACCAACCACTTCCTGTAGTTTAAATCAGTCTCTCATATCGCTGTGAAGGAATTTTGGCCCACTCTTCCATACAGAACTGCCTGTTTCAAGTCCTGCCACAACATCTTAATGAGGATTAGCTCTGGACTTTTGGGACTCTGGGCTGGGGTCAGTTTGTTATATCTGGAGTACTTCTCCTGTCCTATTCGGTGTCCTGTGTAAATCTAAGTGTGCGTTCTCTAATTCTCTCCTTCTCTCTTTCTTTCTCTCTCTCGGAGGACCTGAGCCCTAGGACCATGCCCCAGGACTACCTGACATGATGACTCCTTGCTGTCCCCAGTCCACCTGGCCATGCTGCTGTTCCAGTTTCAACTGACCTGAGCCCTAGGACCATGCCCCAGGACTACCTGACATGATGACTCCTTGCTGTCCCCAGTCTACCTGGCCATGCTGCTGCTCCAGTTTCAACTTCCACCTGACTGTGCTGCTGCTCTAGTTTCAACTGTTCTGCCTTATTATTATTCGACCATGCTGGTCATTTATGAACATTGAACATCTTGACCATGTTCTGTTATAATCTCCACCCGGCACAGCCAGAAGAGGACTGGCCACCCCACATAGCCTGGTTCCTCTCTAGGTTTCTTCCTAGGTATTGGCCTTTCTAGGGAGTTTTTCCTAGCCACCGTGCTTCTCCACCTGCATTGCTTGCTGTTTGGGGTTTTAGGCTGGGTTTCTGTACAGCACTTTGAGATATCAGCTGATGTACGAAGGGCTATATAAATAAATTTGATTTGATTTGATTTGACTTTGACTAGGCCTTTCCAAAACGTGTTGCTTTTTAACAATTTTCATGTAGACTTGATTGTGTGTTTTGGATCATGGTCTTGCTGCGTGACCCAGATATTCTTCAGTTCCTAAACGGATGGTCTGAAATTCTCCTGTAGAATTCTCTGATACAGAGCAGAATTCATGCTTCCTGTTTGGTTTTCGGCAGACATAATGGGACCCTTGTCATCCAAAAACGTTCTACTTTTGACTCATCTGTCCATCCAAGAGTCTTGACGATATTTCAAATGCTTTTTTGGCAAACTTGAGTAAACTTTTTGGATGAGATGGGTCCCATAATGTCTGGTGAAAACCAAACACTGCATTCCACATTATGAACCTCATACCAACGGTCAAGCATGGTGGTGGTAGTGTGATGGTTTGGGGATGCTTTGCTGCCTCAGGACCTGGACGACTTGCCATGAACTCTGCTCTGTGTCAGAGAATTGTACAGGAGAATGTCAGGCCATCTGTCAGGGAGCTGAAGCTGAAGTGTAGCTGAGTCATGCAGCAAGACAACGATCCAAAACACACAATCAAGTCTACACGAAAATGGCGAAAAGGCAACATATTTGAAGTTCTGGAATGGCCTAGTCAAAGTCCAGACCTAATCCGAATTAAAAAATCTTGTGGCAGGACATGAAACAAGTAGTTTACACAAAAAAAAACACAAAATGTCATTGAGTTAAAGCAGGTCTGTATGGAAGAGTGGGACAAAATTCCTCCACAGCGACGTGAGAGACTGTTCAACAACTACAGGAAGTGGATGGTTGGAGTCGTTGCAGCTAAAGGAGGCACAACCAGTTACTGAGTGTAAGGGGGCAATTACTTTTTCACACAGGGGCATTGGGTGTTGCATAACTTTGTTAATTAAATAAATACAATACAAATAACAAACCATATGTACTTAAACTCAGGTTCCTTTTATCTAATATCAGGTTTTTGTTAATGATCTGATAACATTCGGTAGCAAACATACAGAAAATCTGAAAGTGGGCAAATACCTTTTCACGGCACTGAATAACCTCTTTCCCCTCAAATTCAACTGGGGAACTGGAAGCCAGCTCCACTGCTTTAAAAACCCTCTAATCAGGGACTGGTTTAGACCTGGGACACCAGGTGGGTGATTCCCCTCTAATCAGGGACTGGTTTAGACCTGGGACACCAGGTGGGTGATTCTCCTCTAATCAGGGACTGGTTTAGACCTGGGACACCAGGTGGGTGATTCTCCTCTAATCAGGGACTGGTTTAGACCTGGGACACCAGGTGGGTGATTCCCCTCTAATCAGGGACTGGTTTAGACCTGGGACACCAGGTGGGTGATTCCCCTCTAATCAGGGACTGGTTTAGACCTGGGACACCAGGTGGGTGATTCTCCTCTAATCAGGGACTGGTTTAGACCTGGGACACCAGGTGGGTGATTCCCCTCTAATCAGGGACTGGTTTAGACCTGGGACACCAGGTGGGTGATTCTCCTCTAATCAGGGACTGGTTTAGACCTGGGACACCAGGTGGGTGATTCCCCTCTAATCAGGGACTGGTTTAGACCTGGGACACCAGGTGGGTGATTCCCCTCTAATCAGGGACTGAATTAGACCTGGGACACCAGGTGGGTGATTCCTCTCTAATCAGGGACTGAATTAGACCTGGGACACCAGGTGGGTGATTCCTCTCTAATCAGGGACTGAATTAGACCTGGGACAGTTAGTGGTTAGAGTGTAGGGACGGCAGGTAGCCTAGTGGTTAGAGTGTAGGGACGGTAGGTACCCTAGTGGTTAGAGTGTAGGGACGGCAGGTACCCTAGTGGTTAGAGTGTAGGGACGGCAGGTAGCCTAGTGGTTAGAGTGTAGAGGCGGCAGGTAGCCTAGTGGTTAGAGTGTAGAGGCGGCAGGTAGCCTAGTGGTTAGAGTGTAGGGGCGGCAGGTAGCCTAGTGGTTAGAGTGTAGGGACGGCAGGTACCCTAGTGGTTAGAGTGTAGGGACGGCAGGTACCCTAGTGGTTAGAGTGTAGGGACGGCAGGTAGCCTAGTGGTTAGAGTGTAGAGGCGGCAGGTAGCCTAGTGGTTAGAGTGTAGGGGCGGCAGGTAGCCTAGTGGTTAGAGTGTAGGGACGTCAGGTAGCCTAGTGGTTAGAGTGTAGGGACGGCAGGTAGCCTAGTGGTTAGAGTGTAGGGGCGGCAGGTAGACTAGTGGTTAGAGTGTAGGGGCGGCAGGTAGCCTAGTGGTTAGATTGTAGAGGCGGCAGGTAGCCTAGGTTAGAGTGTAGAGGCGGCAGGTAGCCTAGTGGTTAGAGTGTAGAGGCGGCAGGTAGCCTAGTGGTTAGAGTGTAGGGGCGGCAGGTAGGCTAGTGGTTAGAGTGTAGGGACGGCAGGTAGCCTAGTGGTTAGAGTGTAGGGACGGCAGGTAGCCTAGTGGTTAGAGTGCAGGGGCGGCAGGTAGCCTAGTGGTTAGAGTGTAGGGACGGCAGGTAGCCTAGTGGTTAGAGTGCAGGGACGGCAGGTAGCCTAGTGGTTAGAGTGCAGGGACGGCAGGTAGCCTAGTGGTTAGAGTGCAGGGACAGCAGGTAGACTAGTGGTTAGAGTGTAGGGGCGGCAGGTAGCCTAGTGGTTAGAGTGTAGGGGCGGCAGGTAGACTAGTGGTTAGAGTGTAGGGGCGGCAGGTAGCCTAGTGGTTAGAGTGTAGGGGCGGCAGGTAGCCTAGTGGTTAGATTGTAGAGGCGGCAGGTAGCCTAGGTTAGAGTGTAGAGGCGGCAGGTAGCCTAGTGGTTAGAGTGTAGGGACGGCAGGTAGCCTAGTGGTTAGAGTGTAGGGGCGGCAGGTAGCCTAGTGGTTAGAGTGTAGGGACGGCAGGTAGCCTAGTGGTTAGAGTGCAGGGACGGCAGGTAGCCTAGTGGTTAGAGTGCAGGGACGGCAGGTAGCCTAGTGGTTAGAGTGCAGGGACAGCAGGTAGACTAGTGGTTAGAGTGTAGGGGCGGCAGGTAGCCTAGTGGTTAGAGTGTAGGGGCGGCAGGTAGACTAGTGGTTAGAGTGTAGGGGCGGCAGGTAGCCTAGTGGTTAGAGTGTAGGGACGGCAGGTAGCCTAGTGGTTAGATTGTAGAGGCGGCAGGTAGCCTAGGTTAGAGTGTAGAGGCGGCAGGTAGCCTAGTGGTTAGAGTGTAGGGACGGCAGGTAGACTAGTGGTTAGAGTGTAGGGGCGGCAGGTAGCCTAGTGGTTAGAGTGTAGGGGCGGCAGGTAGCCTAGTGGTTAGAGTGTAGGGACGGCAGGTAGCCTAGTGGTTAGAGTGTAGGGACGGCAGGTAGCCTAGTGGTTAGAGTGTTGGGTCAGTAACCGAAAGGTTGCTGGATCAAATCCTCGAGCTGAGAAGGTAAAAATCTGTCATTCTGCCCCTGAACAAGGCAGTTACCCCGGTAGGCCGTCAAATAAGAATTTGTCCTTAACTGACTAGTTAAATAATGTTTAAATAAATAAAACGCATTTATCAGTGACCTTTGAAGTCAGAGTGTGAGATAGGAGCTAGAGGTAGTGTCACTGACCGCCATGTTGTTCTCACTGTATATGAGAGGACAGTGACAGTTTAAGAAAACTGCAAAAGTTTTGTAGAAACTTCAATGTCAAGGGGACCTAATGGACATAGTTTGGCTTCATTGTCAAAAAGCATTAAGTTGACTT
>NC_034187.2:80468065-80510565 GCF_002021735.2 Oncorhynchus kisutch
ACCATTGGGAGAATGGTTTGTTATTGACTATGAGGTGTGTTGACGTGTACTTTTCTGCAGTGCATGTTTGATTGAACACCTCCCCTGGTTCTCTTCAGGCTCAGAGGAGTGACATTAAAAAAATAAAAAATAAAATTAACCTTTATTTAACTAGGCAAGTCAGTTAAGAACAAAATCTTATTTTCAATGACGGCCTAGGAACAGTGGGTTAACTGCCTGTTCAGGGGCAGAACGACAGATTTGTACCTTGTCAGGTCGGGGATTTGAACTTGCAACCTTCCGGTTACTAGTCCAACGCTCTAACCACTAGGCTACCCTGCCACCCTTGAGATGAGACCGGGCATTCTGGGGCTTTACGGATCAATAGACCAAATCAGAGGACTTAATGCGCGTGGACACACACACACACAAGGTTCTTAAACCGTGTGTATGTATCAACAACTAATCATAACAAAATGCATTGATCAATCTGTAATACTAAACACAATCACATTTCAATGAATAAGAAATATGAATAGTTTATGTTGACTCATTAATAGTCACACGTAACCATTAGCATGACACTAATTAAATATACGCCAAACATAAAATCTAAGAGCGACAGAGATCAATGTTGTCCAATGGGAGTGGAGCTGAGGGGAGGGGGTGGGAACAGCAATCAATCCATTGATAACAGCTACGGTCCCAGGGGGAGGCGTGATATAATGAGGCATGGGCACACTCCTGTCTGCTCTTTTAAGCCCCTCCCCTTTCTTTATTTTCTGCTCCATCCCGTTCTTCTCCTCTTCTAGCCCCGCCTTCTTCAACCTCTCCAAAATTCCAAGGGGAGGGGTAGAACAAAGGGATGGAATGCAGCTGCATTTGGTGGAGGAGGGGAGGTATGGATTGTGGGATGGGTGAGGGTCTGACAGCAAGGAAAGGCTTACATCTCCAACCAAGGGTCTCAAGCATCATTGTGGAGCGATTTTAGTGCCAAAAGAAAATTATTTTTAAATTCCATCATTTTCAAATTGTATTAGGATATTACATTTGAAAGAAATATTTTGGGATTTGTAATGCACAAATTGAATTCGTAAACTGAACTTATATTTCATGATTTGAAACAGAATTTAATAAATATTTAATTCAGTTAAAAAAATATTCAATTGAATATTGAATATTCAAATTCTATATTGATATATTCAGTTTTAATATGGTAGATATTATGTTTACAAACTATCATTTCAAGTTTCATATTCAACTTCTCAGATGCATTCAGATTCAGTTTTCAAATTCAGGTCTCTAAATTCAGACTCAAAACCAGAGACAACATTCTGGTACTTTACCAGTCAGGAGAGGTAGAGGAGAACAGATAGAATCAAACTCTCTCTCTGTGGTAAAACAGAGATAACATTCTGGTACTTTACCAGCCAGGAGAGGTAGAGGAGAACAGATAGAATCAAACTCTCTCTGTGGTAAAACAGACTTCTGGCGGTTTATGAATCCAACGTGGCATGTTGAATGTATTTTCATCCAATGAATGTGGCTCTAGCGTTTACACCGTTTTGGCTAGAAGTTACAACCCCATTCCTGAAAGTTAAGACACTCTGGAAAATGGATGTGCCCTCTATGGTGATCAAAGACCGTGCAGGACAGGGTAGAAGGGAGTGTCACAAAAACATAGTTGAATAGCCCTGTCATAGCCCTTCTAAGGATAGTCTTTCCACTCCCTATTTCGTATTGCTCTTGTGAATGACTGGGTTCGAACCAGCTCTCCTACATGTCACAAAACCGTGTTAGCCTACTTAGCTAAAGCCTATACAGTTTGTTTAATTATAGGGATAAGTTCTGGAAGTTTATGTAAAAGGACTGCTTGTACCAGTTCCCCGATTCAGCTCATAACGAGACTCGAACTCTGCCTCGCAAACACACGTGACTAGACTCCCGAAGCGTTCCAACCCACCGCGCTATTGACAAAGGTGTTCTTCAACACTTTGGGCTGAGCTTCACAGATCCCCCATCTGCTACCGTCACCTCCCAAACTCACTTCACAGCAACACCAGTGGTGGAATCTGCACAACTGTAGATACGAGTCCAATGGCACCATTGTAAAGGACATCACGATGTCTGCTTAGCAAGTACTAGTTCCCCCTGGTTAAGCTCATACGGAGACTTGAGGAGACTCAGGACTTGAGGAGACTCAGGACTTGAGGAGACTCAGGACTTGAGGAGACTCAAAACATGACCGCCCTCCTGAAGCATTTCAACACATCTTGCTATTAAAAAAAAAAAAAAGTATTTCTTCAATTGCGCAAAGGGGTGACACATCAAATTTCACAGAACCCCATCTGCTAGACTAATACTCTTCAAGAGCCAGCAAGGTTACTCATCAAAAGAGCGTGGTTTGGTGATCCATGCTAACGTGATGAGCAACCTTGCCTGAGACGTGTTCCTTTGACACGTGGAATCTTTGTGTGAGACGTGTTTGTTTCAAGTCTCTCCGGCAAGGGTAGTCATTAGGGTAACATGTGACTTACAGGGTTAAGACTGCATTTGCCTGCTGAGCTAAAGCCTAGGCATTGGTTCTGTGACTTGGATGAGTTCCTTCAAGGAGGAGGTCAAGGGGGGGGGGGGGGGTGAAGTGTAACACGCTCGCGTGATGAGTAACTTGTCTGAGACATGAGAAGTTGCATTGTCTCTGTTAGAACCCCATCAGTCAAACTAACATGTTTACAAGGTCGCTCATCACATGGATGGCTCGCCAAACCACCTCTGTTGCCCTCTCATTCAAATGGGATGCACAGATCCTGATTTGGGACGAGGCAGGTAGCCTAGTGGTTAGAGAGCTGGGCCAATAACCAAAAGGTTGCTGGATCGAATCCCCTGAGCTGACAAGGTAAAAAATCTGTCGTTCTGCCCCTGAACAAGGCAGCTAACCCACTGTAGGCTGTCATTGTAAATAATAATTTGTTCTTTTAACCGACTTGCCTAGTTAAATAAAGGTTTAATAAATAAATCAATCAATCCAAATTAAATAAATGTATATTGGTGCCGTGATCTGAGTCAAAGGGGGGTGAAATGTTACCGGGGTGGTTTGATGAACCTCGCTGAAGACTTGTGTTAGCTTCCTGAACTAATCCCTATGGGCTTTATCTAAGTGGGTTAACATTCTTGTGACATGTGGGGGACCTGGTTCGAACCCAGGCTACCCTTAGAAGACAGGGCTATTCAACTATATTCTTATGGGGGGGAAAAAAAATGTGTGACACTCCCTTCTGTGTCCTGCGTGGCCTGTAATCATCATAGAGGGAAATGGAAGGCACTTCCTTGTTCCAGAGGGTCTTATGATAGCGTATAGCCAAAACAGTTCAAATGTTAGAGACAAATTCATAGGAACATGCCACTTTGGCTTCAGAAACCACTTGAAATGTATGTTTACCACGACCTCACCTGGCTCGCAAAGTACCAGGATGTTGTCTCAGGTTTTGAAAGTGAATTTGAAAATTGAATCTGAATGCATCTGGGAAGGAATATGAAACCTTGATAAACTTGAAATGACAAGTTTGTAAACTCAATACAGAGACAATGAATGAATGCAATATCTACCATACTAAAACTGAATATATAAATATGAATCTTGAATATTCAATGCAATATTCATTCAATTCAGTTTCAAATAATGAAATACAAGTTACATTTATGAATTCAAAGATTCAATGTGTATTACAAATTCAAAATCATAATACAAATTCTGAATTATGGAATTAAAATACAATCTGTTGGCACTGAAAGCGCTCTACACATCCTGATCATTAGATCCTAAAACGCTCTTGTCCCTCTTCTCATGTTTTCCATTGACTTCTTAAACCTTTGAGAGATTAGACTAACCAAAACAACGACTTTGATATACAAACGAGGGAAAACAAGTAGATAAGCATGACTTTATTCCCATATTCTACTTGATATTCCCATATTCCTAGTTGCTCGTTGATATTCCTATATCCCTAGTTGCTCATTAATATTCCCATATTCCTAGTTGCTCGTTAATATTCCCATATTCCTAGTTGCTCGTTAATATTCCCATATTCCTAGTTGCTCGTTAATATTCCCATATTCTAGTTGCTCGTTAATATTCCCATATTCTAGTTGCTCGTTAATATTCCCATATTCTAGTTGCTCGTTAATATTCCCATATTCTAGTTGCTCGTTAATATTCCCACATTCTAGTTGCTCGTTAATATTCCCACATTCTAGTTGCTCGTTAATATTCCCATATTCTAGTTGCTCGTTAATATTCCCATATTCTAGTTGCTCGTTAATATTCCCACATTCTAGTTGCTCGTTAATATTCCCATATTCTAGTTGCTCGTTAATATTCCCACATTCTAGTTGCTCGTTAATATTCCCATATTCTAGTTGCTCGTTGATATTCCTATATCCCTAGTTGCTCGTTAATATTCCCATATTCATAGTTGCTCGTTAATATTCCCATATTCTAGTTGCTCGTTGATATTCCCATATTCTAGTTGCTCGTTGACATTCCTATATCCCTAGTTGCTCGTTAATATTCCCATATTCTAGTTGCTCGTTGACATTCCTATATCCCTAGTTGCTCGTTAATATTCCCATATTCTAGTTGCTCGTTGATATTCCCATATTCTAGTTGCTCGTTGACATTCCTATATCCCTAGTTGCTCATTAATATTCCCATATTCATAGTTGCTCGTTAATATTCCCATATTCCTAGTTGCTCGTTAATATTCCCATATTCTAGTTGCTCGTTAATATTCCCATATTCTAGTTGCTCGTTAATATTCCCATATTCTAGTTGCTCGTTAATATTCCCATATTCCTAGTAGCTCATTAGACAAGAACATGTTTCACCTTTCTGAGAAGAGAGAAACTGGCTGAAGGATTTTGACCATTGTTGTGTCAAGTGTGGTTGAGATGTTGAAGTGAGATTGCCTACAGTATGTAGCCTTCTCCCTGCAAGTGTCTTCTCCCCATGTTAAACTCTACTAGGTCTTCTCCCTGCAAGTGTCTTCTCCCCATGTTAAACTCTACTAGGTCTTCTCCCTGCAAGTGTCTTCTCCCCATGTTAAACTCTACTAGGTCTTCTCCCTGCAAGTGTCTTCTCCACATGTTAAACTCTACTAGGTCTTCTCCCTGCAAGTGTCTTTCCCCATGTTAAATTCTACTAGGTCTTCTCCCTGCAAGTGTCTTCTCCCCATGTTAAACTCTACTAGGTCTTCTCCCTGCAAGTGTCTTCTCCCCATGTTAAACTCTACTAGGTCTTCTCCCTGCAAGTGTCTTCTCCCCATGTTAAACTCTACTAGGTCTTCTCCCTGCAAGTGTCTTCTCCCCATGTTAAACTCTACTAGGTCTTCTCCCTGCAAGTCTCTTCTCTCCATGTTAAACTCTACTAGGTCTTCTCCCTGCAAGTCTCTTCTCCCCATGTTAAACTCTACTAGGTCTTCTCCCTGCAAGTCTCTTCTCCCCATGTTAAACTCTACTAGGTCTTCTCTCTGCAAGTGTCTTCTCCACATATTAACGAGCAACTAGAATGTGGGAATATTAACTAGCAACTAGAATACTATAGAGACTTCACCACCACTATCATGTGTCAGCTGTATAACATGACTATAGAGACTTCACCACCACTATCATGTGTCAGCTGCTACTTACTATAGAGACTTTACCACCACTATCATGTGTCAGCTGCTACTTACTATAGAGACTTCACCACCACTATCATGTGTCAGCTGCTACTTACTATAGAGACTTCACCACCACTATCATGTGTCAGCTGCTACTTACTATAGAGACTTCACCACCACTATCATGTGTCAGCTTCTACTTACTATAGAGACTTCACCACCACTATCATGTGTCAGCTGCTACTTACTATAGAGACTTCACCACCACTATCATGTGTCAGCTGCTACTTACTATAGAGACTTCACCACCACTATCATGTGTCAGCTTCTACTTACTATAGAGACTTCACCACCACTATCATGTGTCAGCTGCTACTTACTATAGAGACTTCACCACCACTATCATGTGTCAGCTGCTACTTACTATAGAGACTTCACCACCACTATCATGTGTCAGCTGCTACTTACTATAGAGACTTCACCACCACTATCATGTGTCAGCTGCTACTTACTATAGAGACTTCACCACCACTATCATGTGTCAGCTGCTACTTACTATAGAGACTTCACCACCACTATGACTGGACAGGAAGTAGAAAGAACATCTAATGTGATAGACCATATGACTGGACAGGAAGTAGAACATCTAATGTGATAGACCATATGACTGGACAGGAAGTAGAACATCTAATGTGATAGACCATATGACTGGACAGGAAGTAGAAAGAACATCTAATTTGATAGACCATATGACTGGACAGGAAATAGAAAGAATCAACTGAAATGTTAAATGTGTTTCCTGTCAGGTATTTTAATTGTCTGTGTTGAACGTTTGTGAAGTGGATTTGTTGTTGTTTGTAATGTCTTGTTAATTGGAGGTGGACCCCAGGAAGGTTAGCTAGCGTTACGGCGTTAGCTAATGGGGACCCTAATAAAAATGTCAAATTACCGTTTCAAAATAAGAAGAGACGCTATACAAAAATGGATTTCAAAACTAACAAACTATAGATCTCTATGCACAAGGACTACTTTTAACAATTTACACAGAATATTTTACAACAACAAAAATGACTGGAAAAACTGTTTGGATGCTTCTGCACAGTTGCTCCCAGCAATTTCTTTGAATTTTTTTACCTGCTTAAATATGCATTGAGTGCAAGTTTGTTAAAATGTGAAATCAACAGTTTCCTGGGCTTACATTTTAAAGTCTCAGCATAATTCTGTTACCATGGAATTGCCCTTCTTTTGAATAGTGAAATTTCAAATACCCATCACTACAGCAACTCCTACATGGCGCGCGATGGTGCAACTTCTACATGGCGCGCGATGGTGCAACTTCTACATGGTGCAACTCCTACATGGTGCGTGATGGTGCAACTCCTACAAGGTGCGTGATGGTGCAACTCCTACATGGTGCGTGATGATGCAACTCCTACATGGTGCAACTCCTACATGGCGCGCGATGGTACAACTCCTACATGGTGCGTGATGGTGCAACTCGTACATGGTGCAACTCCTACATGGCGCGTGATGGTGCAACTCCTACATGGTGCATCTCCTACATGGTGCAACTCCTACATGGTGTGCGATGGTGCAACTCCTACATGGTGCAACTCCTACATGGTGCAACTCCTACATGGTGTGCGATGGTGCAACTCCTAGATCAGGGTTCCCAAACTGGTGGTTTTCTGAGCAAGTTGTGTTTTTTTGGGGGACTAAAAACACCAGCTAGTCAAGTAACTTTAGGAAATATTTCCCAAAGTAATCCCATCCATAGAGAGGTACTGTATGTGATCGTATACACATGTAAGCAAGGTCTGAAATTACTATATTTTGTCAACAATTATAACTGTTTGGGGCTGAATCTAGTTGTTGATCCCTATTCTAGGTGGTACGACTGGTGTGTGATGGTAAAACAAACTCAGAAACTACAACTGCCAATGACAGAAGAAGAGAACACTTGATCCCACATGCAGACACACCCAAAAGCAGTTACACTTTATGCAAATGCATCCACACACACCAGAGAAAAATAAAACCTGTATGATGTGTGAAATGGGGTGTGGACTGGGGATCCTGGAGGGCCTTCTGGGAAGGGGATGGATGTCACATACGCTCAACCACACCCATTAAAAAAAAATTAATTAAATGGGGAAGTGAGTTATTGTATTTCATTAGTGCACCAGACGTTACTACTAGGGTTAGCAATAGCATTGTGAGGGTATTTTGGGATCAGAGTTTACATTCCTTGTAGCAACAGGGATATAGTGGAGGGGGAACTGCTGCCTTGGGAAACACTGTATATAAAAATTAAAAATAAACATTTCTGTGGAACTGCCATTATTGTTCACATTGAGTCCTTCTCTATAATAATATATGTTACCAAGCCCCACAATAGCAGATATTTCCATACCCTGACAGATCAAATCAAATTTTATTTGTCACATTCAAATACAACAGTTGTAGAAAACTAGTCTCCACATTGACTCTGTACCGGTACCCCCTGTATATAGCCTCCACATTGACTCTGTACCGGTACCCCCTGTATATAGCCTCCACATTGACTCTGTACCGGTACCCCCTGTATATAGCCTCTACATTGACTCTGTACCGGTACCCCCTGTATATAGTCTCCACATTGACTCAGTACCGGTACCCCCTGTATATAGCCTCCACATTGACTCTGTACCGGTACCCCCTGTATATAGCCTCCACATTGACTCTGTACCGGTACCCCCTGTATATAGCCTCCACATTGACTCTGTACCGGTACCCCCTGTATATAGCCTCCATATTGACTCTGTACCGGTACCCCCTGTATATAGTCTCCACATTGACTCTGTACCGGTACCCCCTGTATATAGCCTCCACATTGACTCTGTACCGGTACCCCCTGTATATAGCCTCCACATTGACTCTGTACCGGTACCCCCTGTATATGGTCTCCACGTTGACTCTGTACCGGTACCCCCTGTATATAGTCTCCACATTGACTCTGTACCGGTACCCCCTGTATACATTACATTGAAATTCTTACTTACAAGCCCTTAAACATTGCAGTTTTAATAAAATAGTTTTTTTTTTTAGGTAAGAGATAAGAATAACAAATGATTAAAGACCAGCAGTAAAATAACAATAGCAGGGCTATATACAGGGGGTACCGGTACAGAGTCAATGTGGAGGCTATATACAGGGGGTACCGGTACAGAGTCAATGTGGAGGCTATATACAGGGGGTACCGGTACAGAGTCAATGTGGAGGCTTTATACAGGGGGTACCGGTACAGAGTCAATGTGGAGGCTATATACAGGGGGTACCGGTGCAGAGTCAATGTGGAGACTATATACAGGGGGTAGCGGTACAGAGTCAATGTGGAGGCTATATACAGGGGGTACCGGTACAGAGTCAATGTGGAGACTATATACAGGGGGTAGCGGTACAGAGTCAATGTGGAGGCTATATACAGGGGGTACCGGTACTGAGTCAATGTGGAGACTATATACAGGGGGTACCGGTACAGAGTCAATGTGGAGGCTATATACAGGGGGTACCGGTACAGAGTCAATGTGGAGACTATATACAGGGGGTACCGGTACAGAGTCAATGTGGAGGCTTTATACAGGGGGTACCGGTACAGAGTCAATGTGGAGACTATATACAGGGGGTACCGGTACAGAGTCAATGTGGAGGCTTTATACAGGGGGTACCGGTACAGAGTCAATGTGGAGACTATATACAGGGGGTACCGGTACAGAGTCAATGTGGAGGCTTTATACAGGGGGGTACCGGTACAGAGTCAATGTGGAGGCTATATACAGGGGGGTACCGGTACAGAGTCAATGTGGAGACTATATACAGGGGGTACTGGTACAGAGTCAATGTGGAGGCTTTATACAGGGGGTACCGGTACAGAGTCAATTTGGAGGCTATATACAGGGGGTACCGGTACAGAGTCAATGTGGAGGCTTTATACAGGGGGGTACCGGTACAGAGTCAATGTGGAGGCTATATACAGGGGGGGTACCGGTACAGAGTCAATGTGGAGGCTATATACAGGGGGTACCGGTACAGAGTCAATGTGGAGGCTATATACAGGGGGTACCGGTACCGAGTCAATGTGGAGACTATATACAGGGGGTACCGGTACAGAGTCAATGTGGAGGCTTTATACAGGGGGTACAGAGTCAATGTGGAGGCTATATACAGGGGGTACCGGTACCGAGTCAATGTGGAGACTATATACAGGGGGGTACCGGTACAGAGACAATGTGGAGGCTATATACAGGGGGTACAGAGTCAATGTGGAGGCTATATACAGGGGGTACAGAGTCAATGTGGAGGCTATATACAGGGGGGGTACCGGTACAGAGTCAATGTGGAGGCTATATACAGGGGGTACCAGTACAGAGTCAATGTGGAGGCTATATACAGGGGGTACAGAGTCAATGTGGAGGCTATATACAGGGGGTACAGAGTCAATGTGGAGGCTATATACAGGGGGTACCGGTACAGAGTCAATGTGGAGACTATATACAGGGGGGTACTGGTACAGAGTCAATGTGGAGACTATATACAGGGGGGTACCGGTACAGAGTCAATGTGGAGACTATATACAGGGGGTACCGGTACAGAGTCAATGTGGAGACTATATACAGGGGGTACCGGTACAGAGTCAATGTGGAGGTTATATACAGGGGGGTACCGGTACAGAGTCAATGTGGAGACTATATACAGGGGGTACCGGTACAGAGTCAATGTGGAGGCTATATACAGGGGGTACCGGTACAGAGTCAATGTGGAGGCTATATACAGGGGGTACCGGTACAGAGTCAATGTGGAGGCTATATACAGGGGGTACCGGTACAGAGTCAATGTGGAGACTATATACAGGGGGTACCGGTACAGAGTCAATGTGGAGACTATATACAGGGGGTACTGCTACAGAGTCAATGTGGAGACTATATACAGGGGGTACCGGTACAGAGTCAATGTGGAGACTATATACAGGGGGTACCGGTACAGAGTCAATGTGGAGACTATATACAGGGGGGTACCGGTACAGAGTCAATGTGGAGACTATATACAGGGGGGTACCGGTACAGAGTCAACGTGGAGACTATATACAGGGGGGGTACCGGTACAGACTCAATGTGGAGACTATATACAGGGGGTACCGGTACAGAGTCAATGTGGAGGCTATATACAGGGGGTACCGGTACAGAGTCAATGTGGAGACTATATACAGGGGGTACTGGTACAGAGTCAATGTGGAGACTATATACAGGGGGGTACCAGTACAGAGTCAATGTGGAGGCTATATACAGGGGGTACTGGTACAGAGTAAATGTGCGGATGTTGCCTGTAATCCATGGCTTCTGGTATGTACGCACAGTCACTGTGGGGACGAAGTCATCGATTAACTTATTGATGAAGCCAGTGACTGATGTGGTGTACTCCTTAATGCCAGATTGCATGGAACAGTGACTAACAGCCGGGTGGACACAAAGGCTAGCGCCAAATACTGCCATTTTTCCCCAGGGGCTAAGAATAGTTTACTTATGGTCACTTATGTCACCAATGATTATGTTAAAGTGTTATTTTGGGGGGAACGGTGTTTCCATATCGCTAGGGCTGACACCGAGGACTCAAGACAGTTCTTTGTGAGAAGGTGTTTAGATCGTTTCAAACTGTCCCTCTCGGTTTGTCACACACACACACACACACACACACACACACTCCGCCACAAGCTGTTAGGAAATTCTATCACTTTGTTTACACGGCTCAGCCCAGCAGGGTCAACAACAAGATCTAGTTCCTCTAGATAGCGTATAGAAGAGAAGGGACGAGGGTATAGAGAGGGAGGAGAGGAGAAGGGGAGGGAGGGATGAGGGTATAGAGAGGGAGGAGAGGAGAAGGGGAGGGAGGGATGAGGGTATAGAGAGGGAGGAGAGGAGAAGGAGGGATGAGGGTATAGAGAGGGAGGAGAGGAGAAGGAGGGATGAGGGTATAGAGAGGGAGGAGAGGAGAAGGAGGGATGAGGGTATAGAGAGGGAGGAGAGGAGAAGGAGGGATGAGGGTATAGAGATGGAGGAGAGGAGAAGGAGGGATGAGGGTATAGAGAGGGAGGAGAGGAGAAGGAGGGATGAGGGTATAGAGAGGGAGGAGAGGAGAAGGAGGGATGAGGGTATAGAGAGGGAGGAGAGGAGAAGGAGGGATGAGGGTATAGAGGGGGAGGAGAGGAGAAGGAGGGATGAGGGTATAGAGAGGGAGGAGAGGAGAAGGAGGGATGAGGGTATAGAGAGGGAGGAGAGGAGAAGGAGGGATGAGGGTATAGAGAGGGAGGAGAGGAGAAGGAGGGATGAGGGTATAGAGAGGGAGGGAGGGATGAGGGTATAGAGAGGGAATCTGACTATGTGGCTCTGGTGTGACGAGGCACGTCCCATTCTAACAGCTTTAGAAGCAGGAGCCAGAGGAGAAGGGATCACTGATGCTCTATGACCCATACCCTGATCGGGCTGTCATACACAGATGCATAGCTTCCTGCTCAGCCCTTATCAAGGTCTTATCTGGGCTTTCCCGATTAGAGAGAAGAATATATGGGAGAAGGAGAGAAAGAGAGCCTGCCCCCATTCCAATCCTGACAATCCAACCCTGTTACAATTCCTCCCTTTCATTAGGGAACTCCCGTTGGCTTGCTGCCACACACAAACGCTGATGTAAACTGGTCCACATACGACAGACGGGGGCGGCGGCTGGCAGTGAGCAATATGATTGGCCGGTTACAACAGTGAGCTGGCCTCTTCAGCCAGGCAGCAGGTGATGGAGGGTTGGAGTGGAAAACAAGAGGGGGACAAGAGGACAAGGAAAATAAGAGAAATACGAGGAGTAGGAAAGAGAAAAAAAATAGATCCAATTTGAGATTGAAGGAGAACAAGAACAAGACCAAGACAGGAGAACAAGACCAAGACAGGAGAACAAGACAGGAGAACAAGACAGGAGAACAAGACCAAGACAGGAGAACAAGACCAAGACAGGAGAACAAGACAGGAGAACAAGACCAAGACAGGAGAACAAGACAGGAGAACAAGACCAAGACAGGAGAACAAGACAGGAGAACAAGACCAAGACAGGAGAACAAGACAGGAGAACAAGACCAAGACAGGAGAACAAGAACAAGACCAAGACAGGAGACCAAAACCAAGACAGGAAAACAAGACCAAGACCAAGACAGGAGACCAAGACCGGAAAACAAGACCAAGACAGGAGAACAAGAAGTGTCCTGTTTACACAGGCAAGTGTCCTGCTTACACAGGGAAGCTGACACTTCCACATGAGTGCATGCCTTGGGTGTGGGAAGAGTATCATAGTGTACACACACACAGGAAATTGTTATAATTAAACAGAATACGGTCAGAGGAGACAGCGTGCGGTCAGAGGAGACCGCGTACGGTCAGAGGAGACAGCGTACTGCCAGAGGAGACAGCGTGCGGGGTCAGAGGAGACAGCGTACCGCCAGAGGAGACAGCGTACCGCCAGAGGAGACAGCGTGCGGGGTCAGAGGAGACAGTGTGCGGGGTCAGAGGAGACAGCGTGCGGGGTCAGAGGAGACAGCGTACGGTCAGAGGAGACAGCATACCGCCAGAGGAGACAGCGTGCAGGGTCAGAGGAGACAGCGTACCGCCAGAGGAGACAGCGTGCGGGGTCAGAGGAGACAGCGTGTGGGGTCAGAGGAGACAGCGTGCGGGGTCAGAGGAGACAGTGTATGGTCAGAGGAGACAGCATGCGGGGTCAGAGGAGACAGCGTGCGGGGTCAGAAGAGACAGCGTGCGGTCAGAGGAGACAGCGTACCACCAGAGGAGACAGCGTGCGGTCAGAGGAGACAGCGTACCGCCAGAGGAGACAGCGTGCGGGGTCAGAGGAGACAGCGTGCGGGGTCAGAGGAGACAGCGTACGGTCAGAGGAGACAGCATACCGCCAGAGGAGACAGCGTGCAGGGTCAGAGGAGACAGCGTGCGGGGTCAGAGGAGACAGCGTGCGGGGTCAGAGGAGACAGCGTGCGGGGTCAGAGGAGACAGCGTACGGTCAGAGGAGACAGCGTACCGCCAGAGGAGACAGCGTACCGCCAGAGGAGACAGCGTGCGGGGTCAGAGGAGACAGAGTGCGGGGTCAGAGGAGACAGTGTGCGGGGTCAGAGGAGACAGCGTGTGGGGTCAGAGGAGACAGCGTGCGGGGTCAGAAGAGACAGCGTGCGGTCAGAGGAGACAGCGTACCGCCAGAGGAGACAGCGTGCGGTCAGAGGAGACAGCATGCGGTCAGAGGAGACAGCGTACCGCCAGAGGAGACAGCGTGCGGGGCCAGAGGAGACAGCACGCGGTCAGAGGAGACAGTGTACCGCCAGAGGAGACAGCGTACCGCCAGAGGAGACAGCGTGCCGCCAGAGGAGACAGCGTGCCGCCAGAGGAGACAGCGTGCGGTCAGAGGAGACACCGCGTGCGGTCAGAGGAGACAGCGTGCGGGGTCAGAGGAGACAGCGTGCGGGGTCAGAGGAGACAGCGGGAAACATGACCAATGTCTAGAGCCCGACCAATATGTTTTTAGGGGGGGTCCCGAAACCCATTTCTTGGGGGACAAAACTAACTGATAATGAAAGTGTCATTATTCCACACTGAATCGTCCTAGATGTCCATCCAAAACAGCAATTGTCCAATAACTATGCTTCAAATGTTGATTTTATAAATTGTGACAATAATGACATGAAAATGGCAGCAAGTGTTCTGATCAGCATGATTACCTCCTTTCCCATGATTCCCTCCTTTCCCATGATTCCCTCCTTTCCCATGATTCCCTCCTTTCCCATGATTCCCTCCTTTCCCATGATTTTCTCCTTTCCCATGATTTTCTCCTTTCCCATGATTCTCTCCTTTCCCATGATTCCCTCCTTTCCCATGATTCCCTTCTTTCCCATTATATTTATTGAATATCGGTTGAGTTTGTCCATAATAACCGATAATAAAAATCAGTCAGACTCCACAAAATGTCTCTCTCTATCAATACAGCAGACAGATCAACATCAAAGCTGCCCTGACACACCATGAGGGAGACACTGAGGAAACATTGGGGCAGTTCTCCAAATTGTGAGGCACATGTTGTGAATTAATACCCTGGAAGACAGACTTCACATAATCAAACTCTGCTGGCCGCTTAGAAACACAAACACACACAAATCTTCGTAGGATAAGTGCCCACAGATGGGAGATGCAGGAATAAATAGAAATGTGTGTGTGTGTGTGTGTGTGTGTCTGTATGCAAAGTCCAGACCAGACAAAAGGTATATTCCATGAGGGGTATGGACAGTCAACAGCTACTCCATCACCTTCATAACTACAGTCTTCAACATACTACTGATGAGAAACACAGAGCTGCAGAGAGCTAGGGAATCCCAGATGTGTGTGTGTGTGTGTGTGTGTGTGTGTGTGTGTGTGTGTGTGTGTGTGTGTGTGTGTGTGTGTGTGTGTGTGTGTGTGTGTGTGTGTGTGTGTCAGTGTACAGGGAGAAACTTGAGGAGGCCAAAATTCAGTTAGGAGAATTCCTTCCTTTGCTGTATCGGTGTCAGCCCTGGGTCAAGTTTCCTCACAAACTGACTGTCCGTGTGTGTCAGATAAGGCTCTCCTTTCCGATGTCTCTCTGATCAGGGCCTTTTCTCAATTGAATTGGCTCTGCATCCTCTCTCGCCTCCTTTCGACAAAGGTCAGAAGGTAATCGAGGAGAGGGAACTCATCAGGCAAATGAAGTTTACAGGGGTAGATCCCAAAATAAATATGTAAAGCTATAAAAATATATATATAAAAGTTAGTTGTACAAGACATTTTCCAGATAAAACGTTTATAGCGTATCGTTTATAAACGTGCGTCTGCTTTTCTCCGCTGACAAAACAAAAAGCGTATTCAAAGGCGGTGTGGCAGATTTCAAAACTCTTCCATGAAGGACTTAGTCTTATGTATTCAACCTTGGTAAAACTTCAAGTCACCTACTAATGAACTGACATCTCAACAACTCATCAGTTTCCTGGTCACGGAGGAGAGGAGACGGCAGCGCAAGAGTGGAGGACAGATTTTTTTCCTCAGATGAGAAAAGGTCCAGTTTACGGCTGTATGAACCTAAAGCCAGTCGTTCCCTTGGGGAATCATTTCAGCGCGACACAGGAAGAGACTCTGTGGGAGGCCAGATACAGCTGCTGCACTACAATTCTGCTGGGTACTACCAACACAAGTACACTGAAATGCCTTTCTTGCAGCTCTAAACCCAACAATGCAGTAACATTAACAATAAATAAATAAACAGTAACAATAACAAATGTAATACTATAAATAATAAGGTAGAACAAAAACACATGAGAAATAAAAATCAGAAGAACATAAGCTATATACAGGCTCAGTGTACAGGCTCAGTACTGTGAATGTGCATATCCTTGTAGCCATTTTGTTTTCCATTTAGTTAGCTAAATAGCTATGGCTTGGGGATAAAAGCTATTCCGGAGCTTGCTGGTGTCAGACTTGATGCACCGGTACCGCGCGGAAGCAGCGAGGACCGGTTGGGTGGTTGGAGTCTTACGATGTTCCGGGCCTTCCGGTCACACCACCTGACAGAGGTCCTGGATGGCAAGGAGCTCGGGCCACTGCGGCCCTCACACCCGGAACGATGTTATTGTCGAACCGTGCTTAAAATGCATTGTGTTTGTGTTGTCGAGAGGCATCGTTGGGCAGATCACGGCTGGGTTTTCCTTTGAAATCCAGAAAAGACTGTAGCCCCCTGCCACATTGGGCGGGCATTGGAGCCTGTGTAATAGGATTCCCACCTCATTCCTACATTGTCCTTTTGCTCATTTGATGACTCTGCGGAGGTCATAATGGGACTTATTGTACTCGTTCCTGTCCTCGGCTGTAGCATCAGGGTTGTCTGATCGCCCTGTGTGGTAACACCACACCGTCCTTTTTAGTTTAGCTCCAATCTCAGTGTTGATCCAGGGCTTTTTACTGGGGAAGCAGTGAACCGTCACCGTGGAGACGACGTCACCGTGAAGACGACGTCACCGTGGAGATTTCCTAATGAGCGCCGGTGACACAGGTGGTTAGCTGATCGATGTTAATCGGCGGAGTCCAGGAACATTTTGCAATCAGTGCAAAATCAGTCCTGTAGTATAATCTCTGATTCTGGTGACCACTTCTCAACGGAGCGAGTCACAGGTGGGTACTTCCCTTTTGAGCTTCTGCTTGTAAACAGGAAGCTAAAGTACGGAGTCATGATGTGAATTGTCGAAAGGGGGACGAGAGAGGGCCTTGTAATACTTGCTTGTGGGTAGAATAACAGCGGTGTAGGATTTTATCACCCCTAGTGACAAGGTGAGGTGTGTTGATGAAAGTTGGGCATCATGTGTCATAATGGCTCAGAATTAAAGTCACCAGTAACCAGATAAAACAACGTCCAGATGTACATTTTCCTGCTCGTTTATAGCCTTGTACAGTTGTGCTTGTCATTTTTCTTGTCCCGAGGTGGAATACCCCCGGGAGGTAGAAGGGTCGGCATTTAACAATCAGGTATTCCAAGACGGGTGACCAATGGGTCTACACTTCCACTGCGCTCGTGGGAGATGACCAGTTATTGTTGATTAAGAGGCAAACCCCTTCCCCCTCTCAATTTCCCTGCGTGTGTTTTCACGACTGGTTTCAGCCTAACAACCACAAGCAGAAGATAGTGTTCAACCAGTAGACAAGAGAACGGGTCTCTTGGCTCTCTCCTTTTACATGGACAAAGGTTGGAGGATGTGTGTGACAAAGAGCAACAATGAGAGTGACTTGTGTGTTGTGGAAACGGGTGTAAAACTGGATACAATGTCCACAATGGATTCTAGACACACAGCAGTCCCCCCCCCCCCCCAACATCCCCCCCCCCAATCCAATACTTCCAAGAGGGGAGTAGGCTACACACACTGTGTGTGTGTGTGTGTGTGTGTGTGTGTCTCTCTCTAACACACACTCCCATTTCCAAACTCGCATTCCTCGTTTTACAGACTCACCAACCCTGCTTGAATACCAACCAACACTCTACACCACCCCCACAGCCCAACCTCTGCCTCGCCTCCGCCCCCCCAACCAACACCGTAGCCCCCCAACCCAACCTCGACACCGCCGGCCCCCCAACCCCTGCCTTGACACCACTCCCCCCACCCAATCCCTGCCTCAACACCACCCCCTCAAACCAACCTCTGCTTCGACACTGCCCCCCCAACCCCTGCAGGGTGAGAGGGGTGAAGCAGGGGCCATATGCTGCGCGCCAGAGCCCCATGCTACGCGCCAGAGCCCCATGCTACGTGCCAGAGCCCCATGCTACGCGCCAGAGCCCCATGCTGCGCGCCAGAGCCCCATGCTGCGCGCCAGAGCCCCATGCTACGCTCCAGAGCCCCATGCTGCGCGCCAGAGCCCCATGTAACGCGCCAGAGCCTCATGCTACGCGCCAGAGCCCCATGCTACGCGCCAGAGCCCTATACTGCGCGCCAGAGCCCCATGCTGCGCGCCAGAGCCCCATGTAACGCGCCAGAGCCTCATGCTACGCGCCAGAGCCCCATGCTACGCCCCAGAGCCCCATGCTACGTGCCAGAGCCCCATGCTACGCGCCAGAGCCCCATGCTGCGCGCCAGAGCCCCATGCTGCGCGCCAGAGCCCCATGCTACGCTCCAGAGCCCCATGCTGCGCGCCAGAGCCCCATGTAACGCGCCAGAGCCTCATGCTACGCGCCAGAGCCCCATGCTACGCGCCAGAGCCCTATACTGCGCGCCAGAGCCCCATGCTGCGCGCCAGAGCCCCATGTAACGCGCCAGAGCCTCATGCTACGCGCCAGAGCCCCATGCTACGCCCCAGAGCCCCATGCTACGCGCCAGAGCCCCACGCTACGCGCCAGAGCCCCACGCTACGCGCCAGAGCCCCATACTACGCTACAGGTGTGAGGATTTAGAGTTGACCATAGTTACCTTGCTGAGTTCAACTCAGGATAACCGGTACCGCAAAAGGAGCTCACCTTTTAGCCAGGTATGACAACAAATCCTTGAAAAGGAACCTGCTCCAGGGTAGGCTAACTCAGGACTCTATCTATCCTGAAGTGTCTGAGCCGTGAGCTGACGACCAATGAAATCACATTTCCTCCCTCTCGCAAAGATTGAGATATGAAAGATGCCCAGGGTCACTGCTCATCTGCGTGAACGTGCCTTAGGCATGCTACAAGGAGGCATGAGGACTGCAGATGTGACCAGGGCAATAAATTGCAATGTCCGTAGTGTGAGACGCCTAAGACAGCGCTACAGGACGGACAGCTGATCGTCCTCGCAGTGCAGACCTGTGTAACTCTTGCACAGGATCGGTCGGTACAGCCGACCGATCCAGGAACGCACAATCCCTCCATCAGTGCTGAAACTGTCCGCAAAAGGCTGAGAGGGTGGACTGAGGGCTTGTGGGCCTGTTGTAAGGCAGGTCCTCACCAGACATCACCGGCAACAACGTCGCCTATGGGCACCAACCCACCGTCGCTGGAACAGACAGGACTGGCAAAAAGTGCTCTTCACTGACGAGTCGCGGTTTTGTCTCACCAGGGGTGATGGTCAGATTCGCGTTTATCGTCAAAGGAATGAGAGTTACACCGAGGCCTGTACTCTGGCACCAGCCATTCTGTGCGTGATTTCCTGCAAGACAGGAATGTCAGTGTTCTGTCATGGCCAGCGAAGAGCCCGGATCTCAATCCCATTGAGCACGTCTGGGACCTGTTGGATCAGAGGGTGAGGTCTAGGGCCATTCCCCCCAGAAATGTCTGGGAACTTGCAGGTGCCTTGGTGGAAGAGTGGGGTAACATCTCACAGCAAGAACTGGCAAATCTGGTGCAGTCCATGAGGAGGAGATGCACTGCAGTACTTAATGCAGCTGGTGGCCACACCAGATACTGACTGTTACTTTTGATTTTGACCCCCCCCCCCCCTTTGTTCAGGGACACATTATTCCACTTCTGTTAATCACATGTTTGTTGAACTTGTTCAGTTGATGTCTCAGCTGTTGAATCTTGCTACATTCGTAGCCTATTGGTTAGAGTGTTGGACTAGTAACCGGAAGGTTGCGAGTTCAAACCCCTGAGCTGACAAGATACAAATCTGTTGTTCTGCCCCTGAACAGGCAGTTAACCCACTGTTCCCAGGCCGTCATTGAAAATAAGAATGTGTTCTTAACTGACTTGCCTGGTTAAATAAAGGTAAAAATAAAAACAATAAAAATATTTACACATGTTAAAGTTAATCTAAAAAAAAGCATTGACAAGCAGGGTGAACTCTAACCTGATGTGTGAGAGAGAAACGAGTGTAAAAAAGAGCCCTTACTAGAAAAGTGAACTCTAACCTGATGTGTGAGAGAGAAACGAGTGTAAAAAAGAGCCCTTACTAGAAAAGTGAACTCTAACCTGATGTGTGAGAGAGAAACGAGTGTAAAAAAGAGCCCTTACTAGAAAAGTGAACTCTAACCTGATGTGTGAGAGAGAAACGAGTGTAAAAAAGAGCCCTTACTAGAAAAGTGAACTCTAACCTGATGTGTGAGAGAGAAACGAGTGTAAAAAAGAGCCCTTACTAGAAAAGTGAACTCTAACCTGATGTGTGAGAGAGAAACGAGTGTAAAAAAGAGCCCTTACTAGAAAAGTGAACTCTAACCTGATGTGTGAGAGAGAAATGAGTGTAAAAAAGAGCCCTTACTAGAAAAGTGAACTCTAACCTGATGTGTGAGAGAGAAACGAGTGTAAAAAAGAGCCCTTACTAGAAAAGTGAACTCTAACCTGATGTGTGAGAGAGAAACGAGTGTAAAAAAGAGCCCTTACTAGAAAAGTGAACTCTAACCTGATGTGTGAGAGAGAAACGAGTGTAAAAAAGAGCCCTTACTAGAAAAGTGAACTCTAACCTGATGTGTGAGAGAGAAACGAGTGTAAAAAAGAGCCCTTACTAGAAAAGTGAACTCTAACCTGATGTGTGAGAGAGAAACGAGTGTAAAAAAGAGCCCTTACTAGAAAAGTGAACTCTAACCTGATGTGTGAGAGAGAAACGAGTGTAAAAAAGAGCCCTTACTAGAAAAGTGAACTCTAACCTGATGTGTGAGAGAGAAACGAGTGTAAAAAAGAGCCCTTACTAGAAAAGTGAACTCTAACCTGATGTGTGAGAGAGAAACGAGTGTAAAAAAGAGCCCTTACTAGAAAAGTGAACTCTAACCTGATGTGTGAGAGAGAAACGAGTGTAAAAAAGAGCCCTTACTAGAAAAGTGAACTCTAACCTGATGTGTGAGAGAGAAACGAGTGTAAAAAAGAGCCCTTACTAGAAAAGTGAACTCTAACCTGATGTGTGAGAGAGAAACGAGTGTAAAAAAGAGCCCTTACTAGAAAAGTGAACTCTAACCTGATGTGTGAGAGAGAAACGAGTGTAAAAAAGAGCCCTTACTAGAAAAGTGAACTCTAACCTGATGTGTGAGAGAGAAACGAGTGTAAAAAAGAGCCCTTACTAGAAAAGTGAACTCTAACCTGATGTGTGAGAGAGAAACGAGTGTAAAAAAGAGCCCTTACTAGAAAAGTGAACTCTAACCTGATGTGTGAGAGAGAAACGAGTGTAAAAAAGAGCCCTTACTAGAAAAGTGAACTCTAACCTGATGTGTGAGAGAGAAACGAGTGTAAAAAAGAGCCCTTACTAGAAAAGTGAACTCTAACCTGATGTGTGAGAGAGAAACGAGTGTAAAAAAGAGCCCTTACTAGAAAAGTGAACTCTAACCTGATGTGTGAGAGAGAAATGAGTGTAAAAAAGAGCCCTTACTAGAAAAGTGAACTCTAACCTGATGTGTTGATACGTCCAACAGCAGTCATCTTGTAAACAACACCCATAATGAGTGATCGTTTTTTCTTTGTAAGTTGCTGTGGTACGGGGGGGGGGGGGGGGGGGTTATACACAGTCCATGTTGGTGTTTGTTTGACATAGCTGTGTGTGTGTGTGTTTACACAGAGTGAATGCGAAAGGGTCAATGTCCAGTATACAGTAGAAGAACTATGGCCATATGAAGAGCAGCTGTAAGGGTTGAACCTATAGCAGCAGCCAGTTTAGCGTAGTGGTGCTCCAACCAGAAACCCTGTGGATCCAGAGAGTGAAGGCAATACCTCCTGTGCCAAAAAGGACCAGACCTCATAGTCATTTGAGTGAGTGTGTGTGTATATATATATATATATATATATATATGTGGGTGTGTGTGTGTGTATATATATATGTGGGTGTGTGTGTGCGTGTGTGTATATATATATGTGGGTGTGTGTGTGTGTATATATATATGTGGGTGTGTGTGTGTGTATATATATATATGTGGGTGTGTGTGTGTGTGTATATATATGTGGGGGTGTGTGTGTGTGTGTGTGTGTGCGTGTATATATATGTGGGTGTGTGTGTGCGTGTGTGTGTATATATATATGTGGGTGTGTGTGTGTATATATATATATGTGGGTGTGTGTGTGTGTGTATATATATATGTGGGTGTGTGTGTGTGTGTGTGTATATATATGTGGGTGTGTGTGTGTGTGTATATATATATATATATGTGGGTGTGTGTGTGTGTGTGTGTATATATGTGGGGGTGTGTGTATATAATTTCATTCCCGTGTCCCTACCTTGTTGTCATGGTGCTGACAGAAGCTCATCCTATCCTGGAACAAAGGCAGCAGGGAGGAGTTGGACTGGAAGGGCTGGGTCAGGGACAACCCTACACCACCAACCCCCCTGCCTCTACCTGCGATGGGGCTGGCCAAGCCTCGGCTTGCATGCTGCAGGCTCTCCATGAAGTGGTCCTTGGTCAACCGGACCCTCTGATGGGCTCGGACGCAATTATCACAAAGGTACTCCTGGCAGTCCAGGCAGTGGAAGCTGGCCGAGTTCCCCTCGCCACAGGAGCTGCACTGGGGCCCTCCCAGACGGTTCGGATGGAGCACGCTGTGGGCGCGGTGGAACCTGGGTACGGAGCACCCGCCAACCCCCCGGTGCCCGTTCTTATTTTGGCCGAGTTGGAGCTGCTCCGCGTCCAGAAGGTTACTCAAGAGGAAGTTGGAGGAAGGGAGAGAGTCCACTCCGGCCTCGGAGATGGAGACCTTCTGGTTGCAGGTGGGGCAGCTGAGTTTGAGAGGGTCCCCATGACTGCGCTGGCCCTCCAGACACTGTCTGCAGAAGGTGTGCAGGCAGGGGAAGACATGGAGGCGCCGGGAGGAGGAGGAGGACGAGTGAGAGGAGGAAGAGGAAGTGGAGGAGTTGCAAGAGATGGTAGCGGAGGAGGAGCCACAGAGCTCCTTGCAGAGAAGACAGGTCTGCAGGTCGGAGTCTGAGAATGAAGCCATCGGAGGCGTTTTAAACAAGGCTACGCTTTATAAAGAACCAACGAGCTATTAGTGAGACTGAGGTATTCATTTAGTAAACATTTGTTCGTTTCTCCAGTTGTGTTCTGTGGAAAACAGGCAGAGGTTTGAGGTAGATATGTTTTTTTGAAGTAAACATTTGTCAAAATGGTCCACATAGGATAGGCCTGTAAGTGTTCTCTCCTAAACATAACCCTCAACTGACGCCAGATATGCAGATGCAGGCCGAGAGAAACGCCCTTTTAAAATTCTGTATCGCATGATTTTGAAAGATTCTCCTATAGAAAATCAAATGTGCAATATTCATTTCAGTTCACAATGATTCAATCTCTACACTTGGATGAAGCTTTAGAACTACCGACTACTCACTATTCATTACAATGATAGTCAACTTACATACACCTATTCTATTGTTTCTATTTTAATGAGCGCATGTCGAAAATAGTAATTTAGAGTTGACTGAGATTAGTTTTGATTTGTTTGTTGTGGTTTAGAAGTGGCGGGGTTTGAGAATAATCCGAAAACAGAGTTTGTATATGATCCTCCGCAAGGTGCCCAAAGCTCCTTCTCTCCTCCTCCCACACACCATCACCCCTTCTCACGCACCTAAGAATTTACCGACAATGTCAAAATACCTCGTCCCGTTTCAGACCCTTTTTCTCGGCTCTCTCTAGTCCACCATCCGGGCCCTCTCCGAAGTGGTCAGAGGTTTACAAACGGCAGTGGCTGTGGTTCGCTCCCTTTCGGACCACAAAACCGTAAATTATTCATCAAAGCACTGGCTCACCAGCAACCCGATCTCATTGCCACTCATTGCCGTTTGCCGACAAAATAAACACACCCGTCTCCGTTTTTAAAACCACACAGTCGAAGACCCCGGCATGTATGCATTTAGGCTACATACATACGCTATGATCCCCCTTCTTTCTCTGCACAGGGCTTTTCCACGCGCCTCTCTGGAACCTTGAGGGGGAAAGGCACGAGCCCTCGAGCCCCTTCAATCGCATGAGCCAAACGGAACGCCAATCAAAATGCCGGTTTAAAACAAATTTGTAGGCCCAAACGGGCTGTCTGTAGTTTTATTTTCCGTTCTGATAAACGGGGTATAAAATATAAACACAACACAGACACAACCCGATGCGCTCCTACCGCTGGCCGTGCTCTCCGTCCCGTTCTGTATATAGGCGTGTGTACTTCTTCTATGGGTTTTAACAGCGGTTGGCATCCAATTTGTTGCATTACCGCCACCTACTGGAGTACAACCCTTATACTTTGCTTGAAAAATAAAATAAATGTAGTAAATAAATACCCTACCGTCTAACACTACACACACTCATTTCTAAATGATATAAAATAAAATGAACACCACCCTAGTCCACTAATTATATGTATTTATTCCAACCTCATCATCCTGAAAGGATGGGACATCACCACTGAACACCTCCAGTAACTCTTCTGACGTCAAGTCTCACACACCCAAATACCTCTCTGCAGCTGCCACCAAGACCTCTATTTCCTGCCACTTCCCTTCCGTACAGTACATAAACCATACAGTACATAACCATACAGTACATAACCATACAGTACATAACCATACAGTACATAACCATACAGTACATAACCGTATAGTACATAACCGTACAGTACATAACCGTACAGTACATAACCATACATATAAATGCTAAAAATCCAATCTAACTGAAACTTATATCACTTTTTGGCCTGTCCCTCTGTAGTGGTATATCTCTACTACTCTCCCCACTCTGTACTGGTTATATCTCTACTACTCTCACCACTCTGTAGTGGTTATATCTCTACTACTCTCCCCACTCTGTACTGGTTATATCTCTACTACTCTCACCACTCTGTAGTGGTTATATCTCTACTACTCTCCCCACTCCTCCCCCTGTAGTGGTTATATCTCTACTACTCTCACCACTCTGTAGTGGTTATATCTCTACTACTCTCACCACTCTGTAGTGGTTATATCTCTACTACTCTCACCACTCTGTAGTGGTTATATCTCTACTACTCTCACCACTCTGTAATGGTTATATCTCTACTACTCTCCCCACTCCTCCCCCTGTAGTGGTTATATCTCTACTACTCTCACCACTCTGTATTGGTTATATCTCTACTACTCTCACCACTCTGTAGTGGTTATATCTCTACTACTCTCACCACTCCTCCCCCTGTAGTGGTTATATCTCTACTACTCTCACCACTCCTTCCCCTGTAGTGGTATATCTCTACTACTCTCACCACTCCTTCCCCTGTAGTGGTATATCTCTACTACTCTCACCACTCCTCCCCCTTTACCTATCGTCCTCTA
The DNA here is from genome assembly GCF_002021735.2 of Oncorhynchus kisutch. NCBI lineage: Eukaryota > Metazoa > Chordata > Actinopteri > Salmoniformes > Salmonidae > Oncorhynchus > Oncorhynchus kisutch. The sequence goes on from NC_034187.2 coordinate 80,493,482, forward strand.
CTTTCTTCACTGCCTCAGCATATGACAACTTCTGCACTACTCTAACCATGGAAATCTCAACCCGCCTCTCTCGCACGGGACATTTCTAATCCCCAGCTCCATGGTCACCACTACAATTAACACATTCTACTACTTTCACCAATGCTACACATTCCTTTGTCTCATGCCCTTCTGCACACGTCTCATACTGCTGGACCCTCCCTCCTACATACTGCTGGACCCTCCCTCCTACACACTGCTGGACCCTCCCACCTGCACACTGCTGGACACTCCCTCCTACACACTGCTGGACCCTCCCACCTGCACACTGCTGGACACTCCCTCCTACACACTGCTGGACCCTCCCACCTGCACACTGCTGGACCCTCCCACCTGCACACTGCTGGACCCTCCCTCCTGCACACTGCTGGACCCTCCCTCCTACATACTGCTGGACCCTCCCTCCTACATACTGCTGGACCCTCCCTCCTACACACTGCTGGACCCTCCCTCCTACATACTGCTGGACCCTCCCTCCTACACACTGCTGGACCCTCCCTCCTACATACTGCTGGACCCTCCCTCCTACATACTGCTGGACCCTCCCTCCTACATACTGCTGGACCCTCCCTCCTACATACTGCTGGACCCTCCCTCCTACATACTGCTGGACCCTCCCTCCTACACACTGCTGGACCCTCCTCTACATACTGCTGGACCCTCCCTCCTACATACTGCTGGACCCTCCCTCCTACATACTGCTGGACCCTCCCTCCTACATACTGCTGGACCCTCCCTCCTACATACTGCTGGACCCTCCCTCCTACATACTGCTGGACCCTCCCTCCTACATACTGCTGGACCCTCCCTCCTACATACTGCTGGACCCTCCCTCCTACATACTGCTGGACCCTCCCTCCTACATACTGCTGGACCCTCCCTCCTACATACTGCTGGACCCTCCCTCCTACATACTGCTGGACCCTCCCTCCTACATACTGCTGGACCCTCCCTCCTACATACTGCTGGACCCTCCCTCCTACATACTGCTGACCCTCCCTCCTACATACTGCTGGACCCTCCCTCCTACATACTGCTGGACCCTCCCTCCTACATACTGCTGGACCCTCCCTCCTACACACTGCTGGACCCTCCCTCCTACATACTGCTGGACCCTCCCTCCTACATACTGCTGGACCCTCCCTCCTACATACTGCTGGACCCTCCCACCTGCACACTGCTGGACACTCCCTCCTACAACTGCTGGACCCTCCCTCCTACATACTGCTGGACCCTCCCTCCTACATACTGCTGGACCCTCCCTCCTACATACTGCTGGACCCTCCCTCCTACATACTGCTGGACCCTCCCTCCTACATACTGCTGGACCCTCCCTCCTACATACTGCTGGACCCTCCCTCCTACATACTGCTGGACCCTCCTCCTACACACTGCTGGACCCTCCCTCCTACATACTGCTGGACCCTCCCTCCTACACACTGCTGGACCCTCCCTCCTACATACTGCTGGACCCTCCCTCCTACATACTGCTGGACCCTCCCTCCTACATACTGCTGGACCCTCCCTCCTACATACTGCTGGACCCTCCCTCCTACACTACTGCTGGACCCTCCCTCTACATACTGCTGGACCCTCCCTCCTACATACTGCTGGACCCTCCCTCCTACATACTGCTGGACCCTCCCTCCTACATACTGCTGGACCCTCCCTCCTACATACTGCTGGACCCTCCCTCCTACATACTGCTGGACCCTCCCTCCTACATACTGCTGGACCCTCCCTCCTACATACTGCTGGACCCTCCCTCCTACATACTGCTGGACCCTCCCTCCTACATACTGCTGGACCCTCCCTCCTACATACTGCTGGACCCTCCCTCCTACATACTGCTGGACCCTCCCCTCCTACATACTGCTGGACCCTCCCTCCTACATACTGCTGGACCCTCCCTCCTACATACTGCTGGACCCTCCCTCCTACATACTGCTGGACCCTCCCTCCTACATACTGCTGGACCCTCCCTCCTACATACTGCTGGACCCTCCCACCTGCACACTGCTGGACCCTCCCACCTGCACACTGCTGGACCCTCCCACCTGCACACTGCTGGACCCTCCACCTGCACACTGCTGGACCCTCCCACCTACATACTGCTGGACCCTCCCTCCTACATACTGCTGGACCCTCCCACCTGCACACTGCTGGACCCTCCCTCCTACATACTGCTGGACCCTCCCTCCTACATACTGCTGGACCCTCCCTCCTACATACTGCTGGACCCTCCCTCCTACATACTGCTGGACCCTCCCTCCTACATCCTGCTGGACCCTCCCTCCTACATACTGCTGGACCCTCCCTCCTACATACTGCTGGACCCTCCCTCCTACATACTGCTGGACCCTCCCTCCTACATACTGCTGGACCCTCCCTCCTACATACTGCTGGACCCTCCCTCCTACATCCTGCTGGACCCTCCCTCCTACATCCTGCTGGACCCTCCCTCCTACATACTGCTGCCACGTGCCCATAAGCTTGACACCTGTGACAACGTAATGTATTCGGCATATATGCTCTTACATGATAACTTATACAGTTGAAGTCGGAAGTTTACATACACCTTAGCCAAATACATTTAAACTCAGTTTTTCACAATTCCTGACATTTAATCCTAGTAAATATTCCCTGTCCTAGGTCAGTTAGGATCACCACTTTATTTTATGAATGTGAAATGCCAGAATAATAGTTGAGAGAATGATTTATTTCAGCTTTTATTTCTTTCATCACATTCCTAGTGGGTCAGAAGTTTACATACACTCAATTAGTATTTAGAAGCATTGCCTGTAAATTGTTTAACTTGGGTCAAATGTTTTGGGTAGCCTTCCACAAGCTTCCCACAATAAGTTGGGTGAATTTTGGCCCATTCCTCCTGACAGAGCTGGTGTAACTGAGTCAGGTTTGAAGGCCTCCTTGCTCGCACACGCTTTTTCAGTTCTGCCCACAAATGTTCTATAGGATTGAGGTCAGGGCTTTGTGATGGCCTTTCCAATACCTTAACTTTGTTGTCCTTAAGCCATTTTGCCACAACTTTGGAAGTATGCTTGGGGTTATTGTCCATTTGGAAGACCCATTTGCGACCAAGCTTTAACTTGACTGACTGATGTCTTGAGATGTTGCTTCAATATATACACATAATTTTCCTACCTCATGATGCCATCTATTTTGTGATGTGCACCAGTCCCTCCTGCAGCAAAGCACCCCCACAACATGATGCTGCCACCCCCATGCTTCACAGGTGGGAAGGTGTTCTTCGGCTTGCAAGCCTCCCCCTTTATCTTCCAAACATAACGATGGTCATTATGGCCAAACAGTTTCGTCAGACCAGAGAACATTTCTCCAAAAAGTACAATCTTTGTCCCCATGTGTAGTTGCAAACCGTAGTCTGGCTTTTTTATGGCAGTTTTGGAGCAGTAGCTTCTTCCTTGCTGAGCGGCCTTTCAGGTTATGTCGATATAGGACTCGTTTTACTGTGAATATAGATACTTTCGTACCTGTTTCCTCCAGCATCTTCACAAGGTCTTTTGCTGTTGTTCTGGGATTGATTTGCACTTTTCACACCAAAGTACTGTCATTTCTAAGAGACAGAATGCTTCTCCTTCCTGAGCGGTATGACGGCTGCGTGGTCCCATGGTGTTTATACTTGCGTACTATTGTTTGTACAGATGAACGTGGTACCTTCAGGCGTTTGGAAATTGCTCCTAAGGATGAGCCAGACTTGTGGAGATATACATTTTTTTCTGAGGCCTTGGCTGATTTCTTTTGATTTTCCCATGATGTCAAGCAAAGAGGCACTGGGTTTGAAGGTAGGCCTTGAAATACATCCACAGGTACACCTCCAATTGACTCAAATTATGTCAATTAACCTATCAGAAGCTTCTAAAGCCATGACATCATTTTCTGGAATTTTCCAAGCTGTTTAAAGGCACAGTCAACTTAGTGTATGTAAACCTCTGACCCACTGGAATTGTGATACAGTGAATTATAAGTGAAATAATCTGTCTGTAACAATTGTTGGAAAAATGACTTGTGTCATTCACAAAGTAGATGTCCTAACAGACTTGCCAAAACTATAGTTTGTTTAACAAGATATTTGTGGAGTTGTTGAAAAACAAGTTTTAATGACTCCAACCGAAGTGTATGTAAACTAGTTTTAATGACTCCAACCTAAGTGTATGTAAACTAGTTTTAATGACTCCAACCTAAGTGTATGTAAACTAGTTTTAATGACTCCAACCTAAGTGTATGTAAACTAGTTTTAATGACTCCAACCTAAGTGTATGTAAACTAGTTTTAATGACTCCAACCTAAGTGTATGTAAACTAGTTTTAATGACTCCAACCTCAGTGTATGTAAACTAGTTTTAATGACTCCAACCTAAGTGTATGTAAACTAGTTTTAATGACTCCAACCTAAGTGTATGTAAACTAGTTTTAATGACTCCAACCTAAGTGTATGTAAACTAGTTTTAATGACTCCAACCTCAGTGTATGTAAACTAGTTTTAATGACTCCAACCTAAGTGTATGTAAACTAGTTTTAATGACTCCAACCTAAGTGTATGTAAACTAGTTTTAATGACTCCAACCTAAGTGTATGTAAACTAGTTTTAATGACTCCAACCTAAGTGTATGTAAACTAGTTTTAATGACTCCAACCTAAGTGTATGTAAACTAGTTTTAATGACTCCAACCTAAGTGTATGTAAACTAGTTTTAATGACTCCAACCTAAGTGTATGTAAACTAGTTTTAATGACTCCAACCTAAGTGTATGTAAACTAGTTTTAATGACTCCAACCTAAGTGCATGTAAACTAGTTTTAATGACTCCAACCTAAGTGTATGTAAACTAGTTTTAATGACTCCATCCTCAGTGTATGTAAACTAGTTTTAATGACTCCAACCTAAGTGCATGTAAACTAGTTTTAATGACTCCAACCTAAGTGTATGTAAACTAGTTTTAATGACTCCAACCTAAGTGCATGTAAACTAGTTTTAATGACTCCAACCTAAGTGTATGTAAACTAGTTTTAATGACTCCAACCTAAGTGTATGTAAACTAGTTTTAATGACTCCAACCTAAGGGTATGTAAACTAGTTTTAATGACTCCAACCGAAGTGTATGTAAACTAGTTTTAATGACTCCAACCTAAGGGTATGTAAACTACCGACTTCAACTGCATATCCTAAGTTCACTTTGTCGGGCAAAGACAACTTCAAAACTCAAAAGAACAGACAATGAGTCTTCTGTTTCCCCTGTCTCTCGCCACCCTGTCTGCATCGTATCAAACAACGAGCATCACAAACCATGAATCTTTCCCCTCAGCTGGTCGACTTTTATATTTACTGCTACCCCAGTTATCACTCCTTCCACTGGTGCCCTTTTCTTGCTCCCATTCGTTTTACTCCGAGTGCCTTCTCCCTCTGACCAACAGAAACACAAACAATTATCACTAGACCCCTTCTGGTTGCCCTCACCGATTCCACATTACCCAACTCTTTTTTTTCAGCTCACAGTGAAACCACAAATGGATCAGCCAAAAGGCAAGAGTCCACTTTTTCCATAACCTTCACTCCTACTGTCACAGACTCATCTTTTTCCATAACCTTCACTCCTACTGTCACAGACTCATCTTTTTCCATAACCTTCACTCCTACTGTCACAGACTCATCTTTTTCCATAACCTTCACTCCTACTGTCACAGACTCATCTTTTTCCATAACCTTCACTCCTACTGTCACAGGCTCATCTTTTTCCTGATCCTCAGTGCATACCTCAGTCTCCGATAACTTCCCCACACCTACCACCTCCGACACTTCACCCTCACTCACTTCCATTTCTCCTCCTGTCTTCAACTCCCTCTGCTTACACTTTCTACCAGTCTTCTTTAACAAACCATCTCCCTTTTTCCACCATTTTTATCCCACTCAAGCTCACCCTCTTCCTCCCTCTCTCTCTCTCTCTCTTAGACCTCATCTCCCTCTCTTTTTCCCTCCATTCCTTATTGGCAGACAATACCCATAAAGTGTATTGCTGCCACCTACTGTACGGGGTAGTAAAATACCCCCCCCCACAAAAACGAAATACTGTATGTTTTGAAAAATATATATATAATAATAACAATAACAAATAAATAAATCATACTACCGTACATTTTTATTAGATTTTTACGCTAAAGGCCAATCTGATCTCTACACAGGCTCAGGAGTCTGAGAGGGTGATACTTCTTCCGTCGTCAGTATCCCTTGCTGGTTTTCCGATGTGAATTCTTTCAGGCCCTAAAACAGTCAACCAGTCAACCAGAACCAGACAAATAGCAGGCCAAACTATCCCTCTCAGCACTGCCTGGACTGCGCAAAAATGCAAATTCTTTCCGTTTGAGTTATACTAGGTTTTATTTTCATCGTCAAAAGTTCCTAACCTTAACGTTCATTATTCAAACCTGCTGCGTAAATTCTCCTGAATCTGCAATGAGACGCCAATTTTGACAAAAGCTGTATTCCTTTAGTACCACTTGGAGGAATGGGCACTTCAGCCGTGGCTAGGAAGAGGGGAGGGGCTTAGCGTATTGCTTACGCTGCACGTGGGGGTGCCGGGGTGAGGAAGGCTCTAGTGCTGGGGATTGAGATGTGTGCCATAAGCACAGGCAAATAGGCCTAAGTATTTGAAATTATTGCCCGATATAATTAGAAAGAAGAGAGGGTTTGGAGACGTAGGGAGAGAGATGGAGGAAAACAGGGTTTGGAGACGTAGGGAGAGAGATGGAGGAAAACATGGTTTGGAGACACAGAGAGAGAGATGGAGGAAAACAGGGTTTGGAGACGTAGGGAGAGAGATGGAGGAAAACATGGTTTGGAGACACAGAGAGAGAGATGGAGGAAAACAGGGTTTGGAGACGTAGGGAGAGAGAAGGAGGAAAACAGGGTTTGGAGACACAGAGAGAGAGAAGGAGGAAAACAGGGTTTGGAGACACAGAGAGAGAGATGGAGGAAAACATGGTTTGGAGACACAGAGAGAGAGAGATGGAGGAAAACAAGATTTGGAGACATAGAGAGAGAGAGAGAGAGAGAGAGAGAGAGAGATGGAGGAAAACAAGGTTTGGAGACATAGAGAGAGAGAGAGATGGAGGAAAACAAGGTTTGGAGACATAGAGAGAGAGAGAGAAGGAGGAAAACAGGGTTTGGAGACACAGAGAGAGAGAGAGAGATGGAGGAAAACAAGGTTTGGAGACATAGAGAGAGAGAGAAGGAGGAAAACAGGGTTTGGAGACATAGAGAGAGAGATGGAGGAAACAAGGTTTGGAGACATAGAGAGAGAGATGGAGGAAAACAAGGTTTGGAGACATAGAGAGAGAGAGAAGGAGGAAAACAGGGTTTGGAGACACAGAGAGAGAGAAGGAGGAAAACAGGGTTTGGAGACACAGAGAGAGAGAGATAAGGAGGAAAACAGGGTTTGGAGACACAGAGAGAGAGAGAGAGAGAAGGAGGAAAACAGGGTTTGGAGACACAGAGAGAGAGAAGGAGGAAAACAGGGTTTGGAGACACAGAGAGAGAGAAGGAGGAAAACAGTGTTTGGAGACATAGGGAGAGAGAAGGAGGAAAACAGGGTTTGGAGACATAGGGAGAGAGACAGGGAGAAACAGGGTTTGGAGACAGGGAGAGAGTCAGGGGGAAACACGGTTTGGAGACAGGGAGAGAGACAGGGGAAAACAGGGTTTGGAGACATAGGGAGAGAGACAGGGGAAAACAGTGTTTGGAGACATAGGGAGAGAGACAGAGGGAATCAGTGTTTGGAGATATAGGGAGAAACAGTGTTTGGAGACAGGGAGAGTGACGGTGTTTGGAGACAGGGAGAGAGACGGTGTTTGGAGACAGGGAGAGAGACGGTGTTTGGAGACAGGGAGAGAGACGGTGTTTGGAGACAGGGAGAGAGACGGTGTTTGGAGACAGGGAGAGAGACGGTGTTTGGAGACAGGGAGAGAGACGGTGTTTGGAGACAGGGAGAGAGACGGTGTTTGGAGACAGGGAGAGAGACAGTGTTTGGAGACAGGGAGAGAGACAGGGAGAGAGACGGTGTTTGGAGACAGGGAGAGAGACGGTGTTTGGAGACAGGGAGAGAGACGGTGTTTGGAGACAGGGAGAGAGACGGTGTTTGTAGACAGGGAGAGACACGGTGTTTGGAGACAGGGAGAGAGACAGTGTTTGGAGACAGGGAGAGAGACTGTGTTTGGAGACAGGGAGAGAGACGGTGTTCAGAGACATACCCGTGTGTCTGTGCTCTCCTCAGCTGACACGAGTGCCAGCGTCTGTCCTAACATTGTACTTTCCAAACCATTAAATCACATGATTATGTGTGTCCCTCCATGCTACGACCCCAGAGATGACAGGAGAGGGAGGTTTAAAAGCCTACACACTGTCAGACGTGCTAGAAGTCAGTAGGGTGCAATGCTACAGAACACGCAGATAGAAAAACATGATGTAGAACAGGCATGCATCACAAAGAGAAATATATTCTTTAGAATAGACTTTAGGAGATGAATATTTCATGTAGGACATACAGAAACCAGATAAAATCCATTCCTAAGCATGTTCAATGTGATTCCCCCTAAAAACTGTTGTGTTGCGTTCCCTCTGTTCCTAGACCCTTTTCCCTTCTCATCGTTCAGTGAACATGCACAGACCTGAAATGGACTGGATTAGGGTCTCTAAATGAGAGAACACAGCAAGACACCAACTCCACCTTCTTGTTTCTACGTATGGCCTATTTGTTGCCTACCTCCTTCCTCTTCTACATTTTCACACACTGTAAATAGATATTTTATATATATATATATATATATATATATATTTATTTATTTATTTAAAGCAGAGGATATGCCCTCTAGTGGCGCTCGGGGAGCATTACCATCTTCACCACATAATTACTCCACTTAGCAGGCTCTTCCATCTCTAGCAGCTGGTAGCATAGTGAGTGCATCCATTTTTAGTATGTGGGGGTTGGACCCACAACTTTGCATTGCTAGCTCATTGACCTTACCAACAGCCACACAGCACACATTACCGATAAAAAATAAATCTACAGCACACATTACTGATAAAATTCTAATCAATCCACAACACACATTACCGATACCTAACAAATCCACAACACACATTACCGATAACTAACAAATCCACAACACACATTACCGATAACTAACAAATCCACAACACACATTACCGATACCTAACAAATCCACAACACACATTACCGATACCTAACAAATCCACAACACACATTACCGATACCTAACAAATCCACAACACACATTACCGATACCTAACAAATCCACAACACACATTACCGATACCTAACAAATCCACAACACACATTACCGATACCTAACAAATCCACAACACACATTACCGATACCTAACAAATCCACAACACACATTACCGATACCTAACAAATCCACAACACACATTACCGATACCTAACAAATCCACAACACACATTACCGATACCTAACAAATCCACAACACACATTACCGATACCTAACAAATCCACAACACACATTACCGATAACTAACAAATCCACAACACACATTACCGATACCTAACAAATCCACAACACACATTACCGATACCTAACAAATCCACAACACACATTACCGATACCTAACAAATCCACAACACACATTACCGATAACTAACAAATCCACAACACACATTACCGATACCAAACAAATCCACAACACACATTACCGATAACTAACAAATCCACAACACACATTACCGATACCTAACAAATCCACAACACACATTACCGATACCTAACAAATCCACAACACAAATTACCGATACCTAACAAATCCACAACACACATTACCGATACCTAACAAATCCACAACACACATTACCGATACCTAACAAATCCACAACACACATTACCGATACCTAACAAATCCACAACACACATTACCGATACCTAACAAATCCACAACACACATTACCGATACCTAACAAATCCACAACACACATTACCGATACCTAACAAATCCACAACACACATTACCGATAACTAACAAATCCACAACACACATTACCGATAACTAACAAATCCACAACACACATTACCGATACCTAACAAATCCACAACACACATTACCGATACCTAACAAATCCACAACACACATTACCGATACCTAACAAATCCACAACACACATTACCGATACCTAACAAATCCACAACACACATTACCGATACCTAACAAATCCACAACACACATTACCGATACCTAACAAATCCACAACACACATTACCGATAACTAAGTCAGTAATTGAGTTTAATTAGTACTTTTATAAAGAAACAAAATAACAGACTGTTGTTTCAGAAGTACAATCAATGCATTATACAACCAAACGTCATACCTACAGTAGATAGAACGGAGAACCGGGTTCTCGACAATAACTTTGTAAGCGGAATAACAAGGAGAATGATAACCTACTGGAAAAGGAAACTAATAGGAATGTAAAGAAAATGAACAGAGTCCGAAACTCTGATGTGTTCCCACGTAGATTTTATTGAGACATACAAACCAAACAATGTTTCGATCTAGCTGGGACCTTTATTGACTGAAATAAATAATGTCTACAATGCTCTCATTGTGATTTTATTGAGACACACAAACCGATGCTTTGATTGACTGAACAGCTGTTCCTGACAGGAGTTGACCTGTTGTGTAGTGGACAGTCAGTTTGGGATTGGGAACGACCACTGCTGAGAGGAGACGGCTGACTGCTGCCAAGTACCCACTCTGCTGTCCTGTAGAGCAAGAGAGAGAGAGAGGGAGGGAGGGAGATATTTTACAAATGTTCCATCCCCAGAATAAATCCCTTTTCTCCGTGGTAACCCGGTATTTCCCGCCAAAACCGGAAGTGGCATTCAAAAGCATTATAAAGCATATACATAGGCCCATGTCTGGATTTGATTAGAGCTCTGATCTAAAATGCATGCCTGATGCTACCTGAGCCTGATGCTACCTGAGCCTGATGCTACCTGAGCCTGATGCTACCTGAGCCTGCTGCTACCTGAGCCTGCTGCTACCTGAGCCTGCTGCTACCTGAGCCTGCTGCTACCTGAGCCTGATGCTACCTGAGCCTGATGCTACCTGAGCCTGATGCTACCTGAGCCTGATGCTACCTGAGCCTGATGCTACCTGGGCATACATTTAATGAGCCCTACATTAAAGACATTTAATGCGCCCTACATTAAAGACATTTAATGAGCCCTTAAATGAGCCCTACATTAAAGACATTTAATGAGCCCTACATTAAAGACATTTAATGAGCTCTACATTAAACACATTAAATGAGCCCTACATTAAAGACATTAATGAGCCCTACATTAAAGACATTTAATGAGCTCTACATTAAAGACATTTAATGAGCCCTACATTAGACACATTTAATGAGCTCTACATTAAACACATTAAATGAGCCCTACATTAAAGACATTGAATGAGCCCTACATTAAAGACATTTAATGTGCCCTACATTAAATGAGCCCTACATTAAAGACATTTAATGAGCTCTACATTAAACACATTAAATGAGCCCTACATTAAAGACATTAATGAGCCCTACATTAAACACATTTAATGAGCCCTATATTAAACACATTTAATGAACCCTACATTAAACACATTTAATGAACCCTACATTAAACACATTTAATGAGCCCTACATTAAACACATTGAATGAGCCCTACATTAAACACATTTAATGAACCCTACATTAAACACATTTAATGAGCCCTACATTAAAGACATTTAATGAGCACTACATTAAAGACATTTTAAGGCCAAAAAAGCCCAAATGATTGTGTTGTTATCCATACATATATGATATAGGCTACTGCACATTACGCACGACATAAAAACATAAAAGCCCATCGATTTAGCTAGCTATATGCTCTCCTGGGTAAATCAATGAAACTAGCTCCAGTAGGCTCATGTTCTTTTAGTGTGAACTGTATTACTGTATTGTATTATATAAACTGGAAATAATGCATAACCCATCATTCATTAGCTTAATATAAGGCTAATTGCTGCCTTGAATGTATTACCTGAAAGAGGTAGGCTAGGACATCTATATGTAGGGCTATATATCAGTCTGGAACAGGATGATCTATTTTGGATTCAATTTGAACGGAGTTGATGGAGAAAGAGAAAGACTGCGAGAGAGTGCTCGGGGGTTCACAGATTTGAAGCAACGATATTCGTGTGATAGGCTGTTTTAAAACTCTGCAGCGCCAAATAAAATTAAAAATCTTTACAATAAATAAATAAGGTGACCCAGAAAGCCAGATGGATGAGGATAAATTAGAACCGCATTCGGTCTTTATATTACTGTAGCATAGACATGGCTGCACTAAAGGCAGGCCTACCTGTCACAAGAAAGAAAAAGTAACCATGATGAGAGGATAGGTCTACATGCATGGAACTGCGCTCCATACTGAGATGGGCCCTCTGTCCCCACCCTGAGATGGGCTGTCTGTCCCCACCCTGAGATGGGCCATCTGTCCCCACCCTGAGATGGGCCCTCTGTCCCCACCCTGAGATGGGCCGTCTGTCCCCACCCTGAGATGGGCCGTCTGTCCCCACCCTGAGATGGGCCGTCTGTCCCCACCCTGAGATGGGCCCTCTGTCCCCACCCTGAGATGGGCTGTCTGTCCCCACCCTGAGTCCACGGACTGTCTGCGGAATTTCACTCCTCCCTTGTACTTGATTGATGAATTAAGGTCACTGATTAGTTAGGAACTCCACTCACCTGGTTGTCTAGGTCTTATTAAGGAACTCCCCTCACCTGGTTGTCTAGGTCTTATTAAGGAACTCCCCTCACCTGGTTGTCTAGGTCTTAGTAAGGAACTCCCCTCACCTGGTTGTCTAGGTCTCAGTAAGGAACTCCCCTCACCTGGTTGTCTAGGTCTTAGTAAGGAACTCCCCTCACCTGGTTATCTAGGTCTTAGTAAGGAACTCCCCTCACCTGGTTGTCTAGGTCTCAGTAAGGAACTCCCCTCACCTGGTTGTCTAGGTCTCAGTAAGGAACTCCCCTCACCTGGTTGTCTAGGTCTTAGTAAGGAACTCCCCTCACCTGGTTATCTAGGTCTTAGTAAGGAACTCCCCTCACCTGGTTGTCTAGGTCTCAGTAAGGAACTGCCCTCACCTGGTTGTCTAGGTCTCAGTAAGGAACTCCTCTCACCTGGTTGTCTAGGTCTCAGTAAGGAACTCCCCTCACCTGGTTGTCTAGGTCTTAGTAAGGAACTCCCCTCACCTGGTTGTCTAGGTCTTAGTAAGGATCTCCCCTCATCCGGTTGTCTCATCTGTCTGTTGGTCTGTCATGTTTTGTCTGTCTTGTCTGTGTAGCGTCTTACCTGTCTCAGTGAAAGAGGCGAAGGGCCAGCCTGTCTTTGGTCTCCCCATAATTCCATAAGTCTCCTGTGGGAGTGGCATATGAAGCGGAAGACCACGCCAAACCTCCCAGTCCTCCAACTGGGTAGAATGAATCTCATCTCCACAGCTAAGCGAGCGCGGGTCAGACTCAGGGCTTCAGGAGTGATAAATCTCACCTCCACATCTAAGATAGCGCAGGCCAGAGACAGGGCTTCAGGAATGGCAGTTTCAGTGGGCGTCGACCCGGAGTGACGAACTCGTCAATGAGGGAGTTCGATTAGGCTGAACCGCGGTGCATTTGTGAGCCTGACAGGCCGAGGCATGGGCGCTGGACAAGCTGGCTGAGGTGTAGAAGACCGACGAGCTGGCAGAGGCGTGGGAGCCTGGCGATCCCACTGAGGCATGGGAGCTTGACTAGCCGGCTGAGGCATGACATGGGATGGGAGCATGCCAACCCAACTGGGGCAATGGAAACCTCTCGAGCCAGCTGAGGCGGGAAAGCCCGATGAGCCAGCTGAGCCGTGAAAGCCCGATGAGCCAGCTGAGCCGTGAAAGCCCGATGAGCCAGCTGAGCCGTGAAAGCCCGTTGAGCCAGCTGAGCCGTGAAAGCCCGATGAGCCAGCTGAGCCGTGAAAGCCCGATGAGCCAGCTGAGCCGTGAAAGCCCGATGAGCCAGCTGAGCCGTGAAAGCCCGATGAGCCAGCTGAGGCACCCCCGGTTCCATCTGCGGCAACATCCGGACCAAAGGTCACCAACAAAACAAAAAAACACCATGCTTCGTATGGTGGTGTCAGCATTCTGTAAGGATCGATGGTGGAGACGAGAAGCAGGTACAAGGAGTGGACATTTAATGAAACACGAACATGAAACATGGACATGAAACAGAACAGGAACAGCGTCTGGACAGGGGAAAAAATATTGTGCAGCTGCGCGTAATGATGGTGACAGGTGTGTGTAATGTAGGGCAGCCTGGAGCCCTCAAGTGCCAGAGAGGGAGAGCGGGAGCAAGCGTGACAGTTTTAGTCATTTAAGTTTACACAAAGTGTTTTTCTATTGCAAATATATATACACCACCGTTCAGAAGTTTGGGGTCACTTAGAAATGTCCTTGTTTTTGAAAGAAAAGCACATTTTCTGTCCATTAAAATAACATCAAATTGATCAGGAATACAGTGTAGACATCGTTAATGTTGTAAATGACTATTGTAACTGGAGACGGTTCATTTTTAATGGAATATCTACATAGGCGTACAGAGGCCCATTATCAGCAACCATCACTCCTGTGTTCCAATGGCACGTTGTGTTAGCTAATCCAAGTTTATCATTTTAAAAGGCTAATTGATCATTAGAAAACCTTTAGCAATTATGTTAGCACAGCTGAAAACTGTTGTGCTGATTAAAGAAGCAATAAAACAGTCCTTCTTTAGACTAGTTGAGTATCTGGAGCATCAGCATTTGTGGGTTCGATAACAGGCTCAAAATGTCTATAAACAAAGAACTTTCTTCTGAAACTTGTCAGTCTATTCTTGTTCTGAGAAATGCGGGAAATTGCCAAGAAACCAAAGATCTCTTACAACGCTGTAGATATCCCTCTAGTGGGTTATATATCCTTCCTGTTTGGCCCTGTCCGGGGGTGTCCTCGGATGGGGCTACAGTGTCTCCTGACCCCTCCTGTCTCAGCCTCCAGTATTTATGCTGCAGTAGTTTATGTGTCGGGGGGCTAGGGTCAGTTTGTTATATCTGGAGTACTTCTCCTGTCCTATTCGGTGTCCTGTGTGAATTTAAGTGTGCTCTCTCTAATTCTCTCTTTCTCTCTTTCTCTCTTTCTTTCTCTCTCTCGGAGGACCTGAGCCCTAGGACCATGCCTCAGGACTACCTGACATGATGACTCCTTGCTGTCCCCAGTCCACCTGGCCGTGCTGCTGCTCCAGTTTCAACTGTTCTGCCTTATTATTATTGGACCATGCTGGTCATTTATGAACATTTGAACATCTTGGCCATGTTCTGTTATAATCTCCACCCGGCACAGCCAGAAGAGGACTGGCCACCCCACATAGCCTGGTTCCTCTCTAGGTTTCTTCCTAGGTTTTGGCCTTTCTAGGGAGTTTTTCCTAGCCACCTAGCCACTGCTTCTACACCTGCATTGCTTGCTGTTTGGGGTTTTAGGCTGGGTTTCTGTACAGCACTTTGAGATATCAGCTGATGTACGAAGGGCTATATAAATAAATTTGATTTTATTTTATTTACTCCCTTCACAGAACTGCACAAACTGGCCCTAACCAGAATAGAAAGAGGAGTGGGAGGCCCGGGTGCACAACTGAGCAAGAGGACAAGTACATTAGAGTGCCTGGCTTCTGGCATTCTCCCGCCACACTATAATCAAACAATGAATGAATCTAATGATATTACCAAAATTGTTTTTTATCATCTAAAAACACGATAGGCCCTAATGTAATAATGAGAAATAGAACAAGCAATAGCAATATAGAAAAATGGGAAGGAGTAGTTTGAACAAACCTTACAGTTTAGTATGATGACGTATGCATCCCCCTCCATGCCGTTGAAAACCTAACGGGAAAAAAAGTCTAATCTTATTCATTAAAATAGCCTATCAAAAGCATAAAGACAAGTTAAAATAATTGCAAGTATTTCCCAAATAGGCTATTCTAATTAAGTGTTTCATGTCCTAAAGTTGCAGCTTTTGTGAAAGTCAGTCTACAGGCTTTATTTTGAATGACAGGCAACAAGAAGTGAAATAGAGCAAATAATATCAAGATGGAAAAAAACGAATGAGAATTCAAAAGAAAGAAATGTGGGTATAGATGTGGGTATGGATGTGGGTATAGATGTGGGTACAGATGTGGGTATAGATGTGGGTAGAGATGTGGGTAGAGATGTGGGTACAGATGTGGGTATAGATGTGGGTAGAGATGTGGGTATAGATGTGGGTAGAGATGTGGGTATAGATGTGGGTATAGATGTGGGTATAGATGTGGGTATGGATGTGGGTATGGATGTGGGTAGAGATGTGGGTATAGATGTGGGTATGGATGTGGGTAGAGATGTGGGTATAGATGTGGGTAGAGATGTGGGTATAGATGTGGGTATGGATGTGGGTAGAGATGTGGGTATAGATGTGGGTATAGATGTGGGTATGGATATAGATGTGGGTACAGATGTGGGTATAGATGTGGGTATGGATGTGGGTATAGATGTGGGTATAGATGTGGGTATGGATGTGGGTATGGATGTGGGTATAGATGTGGGTATAGATGTGGGTATAGATGTGGGTATAGATGTGGGTATGGATGTGGGTATAGATGTGGGTAGAGATGTGGGTATAGATGTGGGTAGAGATGTGGGTAGAGATGTGGGTACAGATGTGGGTATAGATGTGGGTAGAGATGTGGGTATAGATGTGGGTAGAGATGTGGGTATAGATGTGGGTATAGATGTGGGTATAGATGTGGGTATGGATGTGGGTATGGATGTGGGTAGAGATGTGGGTATAGATGTGGGTATGGATGTGGGTAGAGATGTGGGTATAGATGTGGGTAGAGATGTGGGTATAGATGTGGGTATGGATGTGGGTAGA
>NC_034187.2:80520565-80545565 GCF_002021735.2 Oncorhynchus kisutch
AACTAGCATATATTCAGTCCTATCTGGTAAACATTCAGTCATAACTAGCATATATTCAGTCCTATCTGGTAAACATTCAGTCATAACTAGCATATATTCAGTCCTATCTGGTAAACATTCAGTCATAACTAGCATATATTCAGTCCTATCTGGTAAACATTCAGTCATAACTAGCATATATTCAGTCCTATCTGGTAAACATTCAGTCATAACTAGCATATATTCAGTCCTATCTGGTAAACATTCAGTCATAACTAGCATATATTCAGTCCTATCTGGTATGCATTCAGTCATAACTAGCATATATTCAGTCCTATCTGGTAAACATTCAGTCATAACTAGCATATATTCAGTCCTATCTGGTAAACATTCAGTCATAACTAGCATATATTCAGTCCTATCTGGTAAACATTCAGTCATAACTAGCATATATTCAGTCATAACTAGCATATATTCAGTCCTATCTGGTAAACATTCAGTCATAACTAGCATATATTCAGTCCTATCTGGTAAACATTCAGTCATAACTAGCATATATTCAGTCCTATCTGGTAAACATTCAGTCATAACTAGCATATATTCAGTCCTATCTGGTAAACATTCAGTCATAACTAGCATATATTCAGTCCTATCTGGTAAACATTCAGTCATAACTAGCATATATTCAGTCCTATCTGGTAAACATTCAGTCATAACTAGCATATATTCAGTCCTATCTGGTAAACATTCTGTCCAGATGAAAACGATGAGACGAGGAGACTAGGGCACTTTATAATATTGAGATGCACTTTGTATTTTCCCTTCAAACACTCAGAGACAGAAAGACAGGGTGATTGCATTGGGCGCGCCTCACCCCTAATGCCACTGTAGATTGAGTTGTAAAATAGAGATGTCGAAGCTGGGAGCGAGCTAGAGAGCCAAGATAAACATTTTTAGTGGAGAAAGCAATCTCAGGTGTTTGGTGTGTGTGTCAAAGCAGAGGGGGAGGGTGGTGACTAGGTTGCACTCTCAGCTAAAGACGCACATGCATGCACGCCAATGTTATTATGTACATCCGGCGCCGACAGAGATTGCCGCCTCGCTTTGCGTTCCTAGGAAACTATGCAGTATTTTATTTTTTTACGTGTTATTTCTTACATTGGTACCCCAGGTAATCTTAGGTTTTATTACATACAGTCGGGAGGAACTACTGGATATAAGAGCAACATCAACTCACCATCATTACGACCAGGAATACGACTTTCCCGAAGCGGATCCTGTGTTTTGCCCACCACCCAGAACAATGGATAAGATCCCAGCCGGCAAACCAGAACTACGTCGCCGTCAAAGGGGCAGAGACCGGCCTTCTGGTCAGGCTCTGTAGACGAGCACATCACCCACCGCTCCAGAGTATACTACTCACCAATGTCCAGTCTCTTGACAACAAGGTTGATGAAATCTGAGCAAGGGTAGCATTCCAGAGAGATAAAAGAGACTGTAACGTTCTTTACTTCACAGAAACATGGCTCACTCAAGACATGCTATCGGAGTCGGTACAGCCAGCTGGGTTCTTCACGCATCGCGCTGACAGAAACAAGCATCTTTCTGGTAAGAAGAGGGGCGGGGGTGTATGCCTTGTGATTAACGAGATGTGGTGTGATCATAACAACATACAGGAACTCAAGTCCTTCTGTTCACCTGATTTAGAATTCCTCACAATCAAATGTCGACCGCATTATCTACCAAGAAAATTCTCTTCGATTATAATCACAGCCGCATATATTTCCCCCCAAGCAGACACATCGACGGCCCTGAACGAACTTTATTTGACTCTTTGCAAACTGGAAACCACATATCCTGAGGCTGCATTCATTGTAGCTGGGGATTTTAACAAGGCTAATCTGAAAACAAGACTCCCTAAATTCTATCAGCATATTGATTGTGCTACCAGGGCTGGTAAAACCCTGGATCATTGTTATTCTAACTTCCGCGACGCATATAAGGCCCTCCCCCACCCTCCTTTTGGAAAAGCTGACCACGACTCCATCTTGTTGCTCCCAGCCTATAGACAGAGACTAAAACAGGAAGCTCCCGCGCTCAGGTCTGTCCAAAGCTGATCCGACCAATCTGATTCCACACTTCAAGATTGCTTCGATCACGTGGATTGGGATATGTTCGTCAAACAACAACATTGAAGAATACGCTGATTCGGTGAGAGAGTATATTAGCAAGTGCATCAGCGATGTCGTACCTACAGCAACTATTAAAACACTCCCAAACCAGAAACCGTGGATTGATGACAGCATTCGTGCAAAACTGAAAGCAAACCACTGCTTTTAACCAGGGCAAGGTGACCGGAAACATGACCGAATACTAACAGTGTAGCTATTCCCTCCTCAAGGCAATCAAACAAGCTAAGCGTCAGTATAGAGACAAAGTAGAGTCGCATTTCAACGGCTCAGACACAAGAGGTATGTGGCAGGGTCTACAGTCAATCACGGATTACAAAAAGAAAAACAGCCCCATCGCAGACCAGGATGTCTTACTCCCAGACAGACTAAACAACTTCTTTGCTCGCTTTGAGGATAATACAGTGCCACTGACACGGCCCACTACCAAAACCTGTGGACTCTCCTTCACTGCAGCCGACGTGAGTAAAACATTTAAACGTGTTAACCCTTGTAAGGCTGCAGGCCCAGACGGCATCCCCAGCCGCGTCCTCAGAGCATGCGCAGACCAGGTGTGTTTACGAACATATTCAATCAATCCTTATCCCAGTCTGCTGCTCCCACATGCTTCAAGAGGGCCACCATTGTTCCTGTTCCCAAGAAAGCTAAGGTAACTGAGCTAAATGACTACCGACTACCGTATGACTAGCACTCTCTTCCGACATCATGAAGTGCTTTGAGAGACTAGTCAAGGACCATATCACCTCCGCTCTACCTGACACCCTAGACCCACTCCAATTTGCTTACCGCCCCAATAGGGCCACAGACAACGCAATCGCAACCACACTGCACACTGCCCTAACCCATCTGGACAAGAGGAATACCTATGTGAGAATGCTGTTCATCGACTACAGCTCAGCATTTAACACCATAGTACGTTCCAAACTCGTCATCAAGCTCGAGACCCTGGGTCTTGACCCCGCCCTGTGCAACTGGGTACTGGACTTCCTGACAGGCCGCCCCCAGGTGGTGAGGGTAGGTAACAACATCTCCACCACGCTGATCCTCAACACTGGGGCCCCACAAGGGTGCGTTCTGCGCTCTCTCCTGTACTCCCTGTTCACCCACGATTGCGTGGCCACGCACGCCTCCAACTCAATCATCAAGTTTGCAGACGACAATACAATGGTAGGCTTGATTACCAACAACGACTAGACGGCCTACAGGGAGGAGGTGAGGGCCCTCGGAGTGTGGTGTCAGGAAAATAACCTCACACTCAACGTCAACAAAAACAAAGGAGATGATCGTGGACTTCAGGAAACAGCAGAGGGAGCACCCCCCCTATCCACATCGACGGGACAGTAGTGGAGAGGGTGTAAGTTTTAAGTTCCTCGGCGTACACATCACAGACAAACTGAATTGGTCCACCCACACAGACAGCGTGGTGAAGAAGGTGCAGCAGCGCCTCTTCAACGTTAGGAGGCTGAAAAAATTTGGCTTGTCACCAAAAGCACTCACAAACTTTTACAGATTCACAATCGAGAGCATCCTGTCGGGCTGTATCACCGCCTGGTACGGCAGCTGCTCCGCCCACAACCGTAAGGCTCTCCAGAGGGTAGTGAGGTCTGCACAACGCATCACCGGGGGCAAACTACTTGCCCTCCAGGACACCTACAGCACCCGATGTCACAGGAAGGCCATAAAGATCATCAAGGACAACAACCACCTGAGCCACTGCCTGTTCACCCCGCTATCATCCAGAAGGCGAGGTCAGTACAGGTGCATCAAAGCAGGGACAGAGAGATTGAAAAACAGCTTCTATCTCAAGGCCAGCAGACTGTTAAACAGCCACCACTAACATTGAGTGGTGGCATATAATGTTTACATACCCTACATTACTCATCTCATACGTATATACTGTACTCGATACCATCTACTGCATCCTGCCTATGCCGTTCTGTACCATCACTCATTCATATATCTTTATGTACATATTCTTTATCCCTTTACACTTGTATAAGGTAGTTGTTGTGGAATTGTTAGGTTAGATTACTTGTTGGTTATTACTGCATTGTTGGAACTATAAGCACAAGCATTGCTACACTCGCATTAACATCTGCTAACCATGTGTATGTGACAAATATAATTTGATTTGATTTGATTTGATTGGTGTACATGAGAACTTGAAACCAAAAATAAAACTAAAATTGGTAAAAACAATTTAGAATTAAAAACACTTGAAAAACTAAAACTATAGTGAAACTAGTATTTTTGATTGCAAAACTACTAAACTACAATAACAACCATCATAGATTATGCTTAGTTGTAGTTATATTTCCCTTCTAAACTTTGGGCAAAAATCTAACGGCGTTTTAAAGCTTTTTTTCTAATGGAGTTTTCGAGCTTCTGAATCTGAAGGGTAAATGCTGCCAGTAGATGGCGATGTTTCAAAAAGCCCTGAAACTGGTGCATCACTATCACCAGCTATCAGTAGCTAACAGGGAAAACATCTGAGGGTGTGTTTCATTAGAGTACATTGCTGGAATGTACAAAAGCAAATGTATTGTAGTGTCAGAAGATGGCAGCGTGTGGAACAGAGGTTAAAAGGGAAAACCCATCCAATCCATCGCAGTTCATCTGGACAGAACCACAAACCATTTCAGGATGAAGACTAGGTGAGACCGCTATTATTTTAGTGTTGGAATTCCGTCAGGATTCGACTCCTGGTGTCATATGAACACACATAAGATGGACATTGTGTTTTTAATTGTTGAAGATGATGTTTCTCTCTGCCAGAAAGGGTGTGAACAGTGTGAATAGTTTGGTGTCTCATGGGTTGTGAGGTGGGGGGTTTGTTACAACACCGATAAATGACAATATCCATCTGGACATTTGCCAAATAGGACATTTGAGTGACCGGACCTTCTCAAATAGTACTGGAGTACCCCTGTTATAGGTCTACGACACATAATGTTTCCTAGTCAGTCACTGTTGGGTTCTGAGAATATGAAATATACTGATTTATGTCAATGGGGTGGCAGGTAGCCTAGTGGTTAGAGGCAGGTAGCCTAGTGGTTAGAGTGTTGGACTAGTAACCAAAAGGTTGCAACCCTGCCTGGCTGTACCATCTATACCTCTCTGCCTGGCTGTACCATCTATACCTCTCTGCCTGGCTGTACCATCTATACCACCCTACCTCTCTGCCTGGCTGTAACATCTATACCACCCTACCAGGCTGTACCATCTATACCTCTCTGCCTGGATGTACCATCTATACCACCCTACCTGTCTGTACCATCTATACCTCTCTGCCTGGCTGTACCATCTATACCTCTCTGCCTGGCTGTACCATCTATATCACCCTACCAGGCTGTACCATCTATACCTCTCTACCTGGCTGTACCACCTATACCTCTACCTGTCTGTACCATCTATTCCACCCTACCAGGCTGTACCATCTATACCTCTCTGCTTGGCTGTACCTTCTATGCTCCCTCCTCTCAAGTACCTTTCTGAACTGCCTATCATCTAAAACATCTATAGACCCTTGGCCAAGAACTGCCAGATTTGTTTAGTTAAATAGTGACTTGAGATTCTA
This sequence comes from Oncorhynchus kisutch, assembly GCF_002021735.2. Classification (NCBI taxonomy): domain Eukaryota; kingdom Metazoa; phylum Chordata; class Actinopteri; order Salmoniformes; family Salmonidae; genus Oncorhynchus; species Oncorhynchus kisutch. Next base: position 80,526,311 of record NC_034187.2, read on the forward strand.
CTTGTAATGAAAAGCGCTATATAAAATACAATGATTATTATTATTATTGTTATTATTACTAAATACACGCAGTACAATAGTTAGGCTTTGTGCAATTGTATGTAACTGTAATGGGGGCAATGCATAAAAAACCTTTGTGTTGGGTAAAGACTGAGATCATAGATTTCTGTGCCAGAGGAGCACTAACCTTGATAACTTTGTCAGGTGCCAGCAGTGTATGTGTGTGTGTGTGTGTGTGTGTGTGTGTGTGTGTGTGTGTGTGTGTGTGTGTGTGTGAGTGTGAGTGTGAGTGTGAGTGCGTGCGTGCGTGCGTGCGTGTGTGTGTGTGTGTGTGTGTGTGTGTGTGTGTGTGTGTGTGTGCGTGCGTGCGTGTGTGTGTGAGTGTGTGTGTGAGAATGTGTGCAAAGCTCTGAATAAACCACCATGTCAGCTCTTTAACATAACCCAGACAGGAATACAGGCTGTTTTCTGGACAAACAGTGGCACTTTTTGGCTAACAGTGACTATCTTATTCTCAAGAGATGTGCACATTGTATTTATACATGACATTGGGATAATGTATTGTTACATAACAGTTCTATATTTGATGAACAGCGGTAGATAGAGAAAGAGATGGAGAGATAGACGTAGAGAAAGAGATGGAGAGATAGACGTAGAGAAAGAGATGGAGAGATAGACGTAGAGAAAGAGGAAGACAAGAATACTGGAAACTTCCCGGCTGCCATCACAGACTGGGCGTCTGCACGGCGTCCATTTTACAGGGATGTTCCGAGAATGTTTAATCGTTGCTTATGACGACGGTTCTTAGTGTTCCCGAGCATTATGTACTAAACAACGTGTCAATTCACCCACACCGCTGCTAGACTGATTTGTAGGCCTACGGAACTCAGAGTAGACTCTCCATTATTTCTCATCAGATCGCCACACAAACTGCACAGGACCACGCAGACACAGACTTGTACACACGGACACGCATGCATGAACACACGCTCACAGATCTCTCTCTCTCTCTGTCTCTCTCTCTCTCTCTCTCAGGACTTGGAGGGGTGAAAGCAAGAGAGAGAAAATGTGAGAATTTAAATGAGAAAGGAGAGGTAAGCGAGAGAGGATACATAGAAGGAGAGAATCACAGCTTGTTATTGTTGCCTCCATCTTTAAACATAGACTAGGCCTTCTGTCTCTCTCTCCTCTCCCTCTCTCCCCCTCCCTCTCTCCCTCTCTCCCCCTCCCTCTCTCCCGTTCTCCCCCTCCCTCTCTCCCCCTCCCTCTCTCCCTCTCTCCCCCTCCCTCGTTCTCCCCCCCCTCTCTCCCTCCCCTCCCTCTCTCCCGTTCTCCCCCCTCCCTCTCTCCCCCTCCCTCTCTCCCGTTCTCCCCTCCCTCTCTCCCCTCCTCTCCCCCTCCCTCTCTCCCCCTCCCTCTCTCCCGTTCTCCCCTCATCTCTCCCCCTCCCTCTCTCCCTCTCTCCCCCTCCCTCATTCTCCACTCCATCTCTCCCCCTCCCCCTTCTCTCCCGTTCTCCCCCTCCCTCTCTCCCCCTCCCTCTCTCCCGTTCTCCCCCTCCCCTCTCTCTCCCCCTCTCTCCCTCTCTCCCTCTCTCCCCCTCCCTCTCTCCCTCTCTCCTCTTCCCTCTCTCCCTCTGTCCCCCTCCCTCTCTCCCGTTCTCTCCCCGTCTCACTCTTTCTCTCTCCGTCTCCCTCTCTCCCTCTCTCCCTCTCGCTCTCTCCCTCTCTCCCTCTCTCCCCCTCCCTCTCTCCCCGTCTCACTCTTTCTCTCTCCGTCTCCCTCTGTATCTCTCTCCGTCTCCCTCTGTATCTCTCTCCGTCTCTGCAGCTATTCTCAGCCTTCAGGTACAGAATAATATAAAAATACAATATATACATTTAATGCACTTTGAATATCGAATACTCCCTTTTGGAATTCTCCCGTCTTAAAATATAAATCGAGTCCCTGCTTTGCTATGTCATTCCCATGACGTTCCCATGACGTTCCCATGACGTTCTCATGTTGTTCCCATGACGTTCTCATATTGTTCCCATGACGTTCTCATGTTGTTCCCATGACGTTCTCATTTTGTTCCCATGACGTTCTCATGTTGTTCCCATGACGTTCCCATGTTGTTCCCATGTTGTTCCCATGACGTTCCCATGTCGTTCCCATGACGTTCCCATGACGTTCTCATGTCGTTCCCATGACGTTCCCATGTCGTTCCCATGACGTTCTCATGTCGTTCCCATGACTTTCTCTTGTCGTTCCCATGACGTTCTCATGTTGTTCCCATGACGTTCCCATGTTCTTCCCATGACGTTCCCATGTTGTTCCCATGACGTTCCCATGTTGTTCCCATGACGTTCCCATGTTGTTCCCATGACGTTCTCATGTTGTTCCCATGACGTTCTCATGTTGTTCCCATGATGTTCTCATGTTGTTCCCATGTTGTTCCCATGACGTTCTCATGTTGTTCCCATGATGTTCTCATGTTGTTCCCATGTTGTTCCCATGATGTTCTCATGTTGTTCCCATGATGTTCTCATGTTCTTCCCATGACGTTCTCATGTTGTTCCCATGACGTTCCCAAGCCCAGACATGTCAAACATACACTGTACCACACGTTATCTAGTCACAATACTGATATTATGTGTATGTTGTGTCGTATAGACAGGATTAACCAAAGGGTGTACAGGGATATGAGTCAGGAGAATATGGAGAACATGGAGAACATGGAGAACATACATGTTCATACAAACCCTTCACATCATACCACCCCTACAAATAGTACATCATACCACCCCTACATATAGTACATCATACCACCTCTTTATCATACCACCCCTACATATAGTACATCATACCACCCCTACAAATAGTACATCATACCACCCCTACATATAGGACATCATACCACCCCTACATATAGGACATCATACCACCCCTACATATAGTACATCATACCACCCCTACATATAGTACATCATACCACCTCTTTATCATACCACCCCTACAAATAGTACATCATACCACCTCTTTATCATACCACCCCTACATATAGGACATCATACCACCCCTACAAATAGTACATCATACCACCCGTACATATAGTACATCATACCACCCCTACAAATAGTACATCATACCACCCCTACATATAGTACATCATAACACCCCTACATATAGTACATCATACCACCCCTACATATAGTACATCATACCACCCCTACATATAGGACATCATACCACCCCTACATATAGTACATCATACCACCTCTTTATCATACCACCCCTACATATAGGACATCATACCACCCCTACAAATAGTACATCATACCACCCCTACAAATAGTACATCATATGACCCCTACATATAGTACATCATACCACCCCTGCAAATAGTACATCATACGACCCCTGCAAATAGTACATCATACGACCCCTACAAATAGTACATCATACGACCCCTACATATAGTACATCATACCACCTCTTTATCATACCACCCCTACATACCATACTTGCGTCTTGCACAAAGTAGATGTCCTAACCGACTTGCCAAAACTATAGTTTGTTAACAAGAAATTTGTGGAGTGGTTGAAAAATGAGTTTTAATGACTCCAACCTAAGGGTATGTAAACTAGTTTTAATGACTCCAACCTAAGTGTATGTAAACTAGTTTTAATGACTCCAACCTAAGTGTATGTAAACTAGTTTTAATGACTCCAACCTAAGTGCATGTAAACTCGTTTTAATGACTCCAACCTAAGTGTATGTAAACTAGTTTTAATGACTCCAACCTAAGTGTATGTAAACTAGTTTTAATGACTCCAACCTAAGTGTATGTAAACTAGTTTTAATGACTCCAACCTAAGTGCATGTAAACTAGTTTTAATGACTCCAACCTAAGTGCATGTAAACTAGTTTTAATGACTCCAACCTAAGTGCATGTAAACTAGTTTTAATGACTCCAACCTAAGTGTATGTAAACTAGTTTTAATGACTCCAACCTAAGTGCATGTAAACTAGTTTTAATGACTCCAACCTAAGTGCATGTAAACTAGTTTTAATGACTCCAACCTAAGTGTATGTAAACTAGTTTTAATGACTCCAACCTAAGTGCATGTAAACTAGTTTTAATGACTCCAACCTAAGTGCATGTTAACCAGTTTTAATGACTCCAACCTAAGTGTATGTAAACTAGTTTTAATGACTCCAACCTAAGTGTATGTAAACTAGTTTTAATGACTCCAACCTAAGTGTATGTAAACTAGTTTTAATGACTCCAACCTAAGTGCATGTAAACTCGTTTTAATGACTCCAACCTAAGGGTATGTAAACTAGTTTTAATGACTCCAACCTAAGTGTATGTAAACTAGTTTTAATGACTCCAACCTAAGTGTATGTAAACTAGTTTTAATGACTCCAACCTAAGTGCATGTAAACTCGTTTTAATGACTCCAACCTAAGTGTATGTAAACTAGTTTTAATGACTCCAACCTAAGTACATGTAAACTAGTTTTAATGACTCCAACCTAAGTGCATGTAAACTAGTTTTAATGACTCCAACCTAAGTGCATGTAAACTAGTTTTAATGACTCCAACCTAAGTGCATGTAAACTAGTTTTAATGACTCCAACCTAAGTGCATGTAAACTAGTTTTAATGACTCCAACCTAAGTGTATGTAAACTTCCGACTTCATCTGTACACATGTTCCCTGTATACCCCTACATATACACCTTACACCTTATACACCTTATGCACCTTATGCACCTTATGTAACCCGACATCTAACCCTATAGAGACTTCCACATTCATTTTCTGTATTCAGGTTCACTGAAACATTGTTTTAAAGCTTTGCTTTACTATTGACAGCTAGAGGTGAATTCACGATTCACTTTCCTTATCTGATGTATTCGTTACACTGAATTGTTTGATATTGACCTTTTCTCCATCAGCTCCTGATATCAGGGCATAAAAACTACAATCTGTCTTCTGAATTAGCCTAATGCTGATGTGCGGCCCAGTTATATCCTGTCCCGATCTTGTTTGTCCCTGTTTTCCCACTGGCTAAACTAGCTGAACTATGCTAGTTTTCATCCTCATTGTCAAACTTCGTAAATACTACACCCTCAACTTCAAAACTCACACAAATATCATAACCCCCTCCCCCCCAGAAAATGCTAACCTCCCCTGTTATTGTAATGGTGAGAGGTTAGCATGTCTTGGGGGTATGATATAAAATGCTCACCTCCCCTGTTATTGTAATGGTGAGAGGTTAGCATGTCTTGGGGGTATGATATAAAATGCTAACCTCCCCGGTTATTGTAATGATGAGAGGTTAGCATGTCTTGGGGGTATGATATAAAATGCTCACCTCCCCTGTTATTGTAATGGTGAGAGGTTAGCATGTCTTGGGGGTATGATATAAAATGCTAACCTCCCCTGTTATTGTAATGGTGAGAGGTTAGCATGTCTTGGGGGTATGACAGAAAATGTTAATCTCCCCTGTTATTGTAACGATAGAAAAATATTATATTCTTATTCACAATAAAAGTGACTCCAAAATGACACAATGTATTGTTTAGCATTACTTTCTGTTGGGCACAAAATAATCTGAAATACTATCAAAACAAACAGCAAATGCATCCAACAAATTGGTAGCTTGATGTAGTCATTGCGTGCTATGAATATGGGACTAAATACTTAACTTTGTACTCCTTTAATACACATAAGTGAATATGTTCCAACACTTTTGGTTCCCAAAAATGCGTGACTATGTACAAATCGCTCCCTAAATTAAAGCTGACATTCTGCACTTTAACCTCAAAGTCATCGTATCATTTCAAATCCAAAGTGCTGGAGTATAGAGCCAAAACAAGCAAAAAGGTGTCACTTTTGGAGATCATTGTCCCCCTATATATATTCCTATCTATACCCCCCTGTCTACACCCATATATATATATATATATATATATATACACACCTCTATCTATACCCATATATATATACGCCTATCTATACCCGCCTGTCTATACCCATATATATATATACGCCTATCTATACCCGCCTATCTATACCCATATATATATATATATACACACCTCTATCTATACCCATATATATACGCCTATATATACCCGCCTATCTATACCCATATATATATATATATATATATATATATATATACACACCTCTATCTATACCCATATATACGCCTATCTATACCCGCCTATCTATACCCATATATATATATACGCCTATCTATATATATATATACACACCTCTATCTATACCCATATATGTATATATATACGCCTATCTATACCGGCCTGTCTATACCCATATATATATATATATATATATACACCTCTATCTATACCCATATATATATACGCCTATCTATACCCGCCTATCTATACCCATATATATATACACACCTCTATCTATACATCTATATATACGCCTATCTATACCCGCCTATCTATACCCATATATATATATACACACCTCTATCTATACATCTATATATACGCCTATCTATACCCGCCTATCTACACCCATATATATATATATACACCTCTATCTATATAAACAACTATCTAAACCCCTATACCTACCCCTATACCTACCTTTATATCTATCCCTATATCTACGCTTATACCTACTCCTATATATACACCACTATACCTACCCCTATATCTACCTTTTTACCTATCTCTATTAATACCTTTATATCCCCCCAAACCTACCCTTATAAATACACCTATACCTTTATATCTACCCCTATATCTACCCATATATATACCCCTATATCTACCTTTATATATACCCCTATACCTACCCCTATATCTACCTTTATATCTACTCCTATATATACACCACTATACCTACCCTTATATCTACCTTTATATCTACCCCTATATCTACCTTTATATCTACCTCTATGTTTACGCTTATACCTACTCCTATATATACACCCCTATACCTACCCCTATATCTACCTTTATATCTACCCCTATACCTACCCCTATATCTACCTTTATATCTACCCCTATACGTACCCCTATATATACCTTTATATCTACCCCTATATCTACCTTTATATCTACCCCTGTATCTACCTTTATATCTACCCCTATACCTACCCCTATATCTACCCCTATATCTACCTTTATATCTACCCCTATGTCTACGCTTATACCTACTCCTATATATACACCACTATACCTACCCTTATATCTACCTTTATATCTACCCCTATATCTACCTTTATATCTACCTCTATGTCTACGCTTATACCTACTCCTATATATACACCACTATACCTACCCTTATATCTACCTTTATATCTACCCCTATATCTACCTTTATATCTACCTCTATGTCTACGCTTATACCTACTCCTATATATACACCCCTATACCTACCCCTATATCTACCTTTATATCTACCCCTATATCTACCCCTATACGTACCCATATATCTACCTTTATATCTACCCCTACATCTACCCATATATCTACCCCTATATCTACCTTTATATCTACCCCTATACCTACCCCTATATCTACCTTTATATCTACTCCTATATATACACCACTATACCTACCCTTATATCTACCTTTATATCTACCCCTATATCTACCTTTATATCTACCTCTATGTTTGCGCTTATACCTACTCATATATATACACCCCTATACCTACCCCTATATCTACCTTTATATCTACCCCTATACCTACCCCTATATCTACCTTTATATCGACCCCTATACGTACCCCTATATCTACCTTTATATCTACCCCTATATCTACCTTTATATCTACCCCTGTATCTACCTTTATATCTACCCCTATACCTACCCCTATATCTACCCCTATATCTACCTTTATATCTACCCCTATGTCTACGCTTATACCTACTCCTATATATACACCACTATACCTACCCTTATATCTACCTTTATATCTACCCCTATATCTACCTTTATATCTACCTCTATGTCTACGCTTATACCTACTCCTATATATACACCACTATACCTACCCTTATATCTACCTTTATATCTACCCCTATATCTACCTTTATATCTACCTCTATGTCTACGCTTATACCTACTCCTATATATACACCCCTATACCTACCCCTATATCTACCTTTATATCTACCCCTATATCTACCTTTATATCTACCCCTATATCTACCCCTATATCTACCACTATATATATCCATATACATACCACTATATATACTCCTATACATACCACTATATCTACCTTTATATCTACCCCTATATCTACCCCTATACATACACTTATATATACCCCTATACATACCACTATATCTACCTTTATATCTACCCCTATATATACCCCTATACATACCACTATATCTACCTTTATATCTACCCCTATATATACCCCTGTATCTACCCTATATAAATGTACACTATATATACACCCCTATCTATACCACTATAAATGGGTTCCCTATATGCCCATATATACATGTACGCAATCAATTTCCTAGATGAGCTGTCAACAGAGTTCGGTAAGGAAACATACAGTATTTGACTTGGAACCAAACTCATTGCATGTGTGTGTCCTCAGACTCACCTGGTGATCCCTTGGAAATGGTTGCCGTGGCGATGCATCCTCCTCTGGGGTTACACCTTATGTCTTCTTTATTTAACCCTTATTTAACCCTTATTTAACCCTTATTCTCTCTCTGCTGTAGTATAATATTAGTAGTTACACCCTAGCTCAGAAAGGACTGAGAACTCTCACTCTCTCTTCGCCTTTTCCCTCTCTCCTCCCTTCTGCTCTCTCACCTGTCTCTATCTCCCTCCCCCTCTTTCTCCATCTCATCTCTCTCTTTCCCTCTCACTTTCTCACCATCTCTCTCAGACAGAACAGAAAGAGACATGGAGGAGAGGTCTTATGCAGGCTGAAGGGCCGTACCATGTTCTACCCCGAGACGGGGGTGTCCTCAGTCCAAATCCAGAATAATCCAATGGAAGAAATCTCTGTGGATCTATAATCTCAAATAATGTCCATGACTAGTCTTCAGAGAGTGGGAAAGCACACACAGATACACAGCTGTATTGTTAGTAGCTCATTGACCTCTCTCTATGGTTGAGCCTCCCTAACACCCGTCTGTCTGGTCTACCCCTGGTTCTGAGTGGAGGACCAGTTTCCTCCTTCATCAAACTGCAAGGTTTTGAGTTTGTGTGTGTGTGTGTGTGTGTGTGTGTGTGTGTGTGTGTGTGTGTGTGTGTGTGTGTGTGTGTGTGTGTGTGTGTGTGTGTGTGTGTGTGTGTGTGTGTGTGTGTGTGTGTGTGTGTGTGAGCCGTCTAGTAGGTATTGACATGCATGTGATGTTAGCCATCGTTGTGGTAGTAGTAGAAAGACAGGTACAGTCTGAATACAGTGCTCCTGCAGAGAGAGAGAGAGAGCAGCTCCACCCTCTTCAACATGTATATCAATGAATTGGCGAGGGCACTAGAACAGTCTGCACCACCCGGCTTCACGCTACTAGAATCTGAAGTCAAATGTCTACTGTTTGCTGATGATCTGGTGCTTCTGTCTCCAACCAAGGAGGGGCTACAGCAGCACCTAGATCTTCTACACAGATTCTGACAGACCTGGGCCCTGACATTAAATCTCAGTAAGACAAAATAATGGTGTTCCAAAAAATGGCCAGTTGCCAGGACCACAAAATACAAATTCCATCTAGACACCGTTGCCCTAGAGCACACAAAACTATACATATCTCAGCCTAAACATCAGTGCCACAGGTAACTTCCACAAAGCTGTGAACAAGGAAAGAAGGGCCTTCTATGCCATCAAAAGGAATTCGCCACACCAATTAGGATTTGGCTAAAAATACTTGAATCAGTTATAAAACCCATTACCCTTTATGGTTGTGAGGTCTGGGGTCAACTCACCAACCAAGAATTCACTAAATGGGACAAACACCAAACTGAGACTGCATGCAGAATTCTGCAAATATATCCTCTGTGTACAACGTAAAACACCAAATAATGCATGCAGAGCAGAATTAGGCCGATACCCGCTAATTATCAAAATTCAGAAAGAGCTGTTAAATTTTCAACCACCTAAAACGAAGCGATTCCCAAACCTTCCATAACAAAGCCATCACCTAGAGAGAGATGAACCTGGAGAACAGCCCCCTAAGCAAGCTGGGTTCACAAACACAAACAGACCACACAGAGCCCCAGGACAGCAACAGAATTTGACCCAACCAAATCATGAGAAAACAAAACGATAATTACTTGACACATTAGAAAGAACAAACAAAAAAACAGAGCAAACTAGAATTATATTTGTCCCTTAACAGAGAGTACACAGTGGCAGAATACCTGACCACTGTGACTGACCCAAAATGAAGCATAGCCTTGCTATTGAGAAAGGCCGCTGATGGCTCATAAGAGAAGACAGGCTATGTGTCACGAACGTCGTCAGGGAAATGACCGGACCAAGGTGCAGTGTGGTGAGCGTACATTTATTTTTACTATGAATGTCACCAACAAAACAAGAAACAACGCCGCCGCGCCGCGGATTGTAATGTTTACTGTGAATTGTTAATTGTTTATTATCTATTTCACTTGCTTTGGCATGTTTCCCATGCCAATAAAACCCTTAAATTGAAATAGAATTGAATTGAAATTGAATTGAGAGAGATAAGGGACATGCCAATCAGTTTCTGTCACAACGTGTCACACTGAGTCTTACCATATGTTCTCTAGAGAAGATCATGACTGACGCACTCTAACAGAGATAGGGAACACACAGACACAGACAGACATCGTAGCACAAGACAGATGCCAGTGAGAGCTGTGTTTCTGTCACAACGTGTCACACTGAGTCTTACAATATGTTCTCTAGAGAAGATCATGACTGACGCACTCTAACAGAGATAGGGAACACACACACACACAGACAGACATCGTAGCACAAGACAGTTGCCAGTGAGAGCTGTGTTTCTGTCGCAACGTGTCACACTGAGTCTTACAATATGTTCTCTAGAGAAGATCATGACTGACGCACTCTAACAGAGATAGGGAACACACACATACACAGACAGACATCGTAGCACAAGACAGATGCCAGTGAGAGCTGTGATCCTGGAACTGCTTGCTCAGAATTAGACATTTATTCATGTTCTCAAACGTCACATTTAGAAGATTTAGCTCCAAAAGTCTAACTTCAAAGTGTTTAAGGTTAAGTTTTAACTCCACATTTTTAAGGTTAGGGTTAAGTTCAGGCTTTAAATCTAAATTCTTAAAGTTAGGCATTATGCAGCGATATAAAGTTTAAATATTTTTGTTTTTAACCTTAAACTCTTTGAAATGTGACATTTGGAACAACTTTGATGTTGGTTTTTGACCAGTGTCAAAAACAAATGTATAATTGGTGGATTTGAACTTACAAACTTTGGAATCAGAGGCAGATGCTGACACTTGATCTCTATCCACTAAGTCCTAGCAAAATCGAAACCTACTTAAAGGTAGGTTAGTATCTTGGATAGTATCCAAGATGGCATAGCAGTCAGACGTCTTTGTCCTGTATTGTCCCTTGTATATATCGTTTAACTTTTTCGTCGCATATCCTTTAAAATATTTTGCTAAACCTCAACATCTAAATACTCTCCTGCAACCCGCCTCACCCAATGGATCTGCTTTTTTTCCTAAAGTATTTATATTTACTTCGGATCTGGAATCCCTCAACTGAAGCTAGCCAGCTAACTACCAGCTATCAGTCAGCAAACCATTACCAGCGGTCATCAGCTAACCTTCAACTCGGAAAGCTCTCGTCAGTTCGAACAACGTGACTCTAACCAGAGCATAACGGACCTGTTATTTTTATCCCCGGATTCCTACCGCAAACTGAACATTTTCATCTGGATCTTCACAACTAGCTAACCGCAATCCCGGATGACTACTCCTGGCTAGCGTTTTCATCCCAGAGCAAGCACCAATTAGCTTGAAGCTAGCCCGGCCAGGGCTCCTGTGCTACCACCGAAGTATACTCCTTGGCTACAATATCCGGACCCCTTCTACAGCCGGAATGGGGCATGGAACCCCGCAGATCCCCTACGACTGGAATACCGAAATAATCTGCCAGAGGACTCCCAACAGGCCCCTCAGGCGCGCGACCCCCGCTGAAGGCCCATTATGCTAACCAGCTAGGCCTGCTAGCTACCTAGAGCTACTTGGAACCCTACAAATTCCACGACTGGTCTATCGACGTCACCGCATGAGGAGGCAAAACAGACTTACCACCATCGCGACGTCCCCCAAAGGCTAACTTTCTAGCCCCTGCTATCTGCTTGCTTGCTAACCTGGTTGGCTAACTGCTAGCTCGCCTGCCCGGTCTGCTAACTGCTAGCCCTGGCTAACTGCTTGCTTGCTAACCCGGTCTGCTAACTGCTAGCCCCTGCTAACTGCTTGCTAACCCGGCCTGCTAACTGCTAGCTTGCCCCAATCTACTAACTGCTAGCTGCCGGGCCCGGCCTGCTAACTGCTAGTTTACCTGCCCGGTCTGTAACTGCTAGCCAATGCTAACTGCTTGCTTGCTAACCCGGCCTGCTAACTGCTAGCTTGCCCCAGTCTACTAGCTGCTAGCTTGTTAACCCCGGCCTACCAAATGTTAGCATCGGCCTGCTAACTGTCTGAATCGCTGTGTCCCCAGCCAGCCCAACCACTCACTGGACCCATATGTTCACTTGGCTACGCATGCCTCTCTCTAATATCAATATGCCTTGTCCATTACTGTCCTGGTTAGTGATTACTGTCTTATTTCACTGTAGAGCCTCTAGCCCTGCTCAATATGCCTTAACCAACCATGTTGTTCCACCTCCTACATATGCGATGACATCACCTGGTTTAAACATCTCTAGAGACTATATCTCTCTCTTCATTACTCAATGCCTAGGTTTACCTACAATGTACTCGCATCCTACCTTACCTTTGTCTGTACACTATGCCTTGAATCTATGCTATCGCGCCCAGAAACCTGCTCCTTTTACTCTCTGTTTTACATGCTTTTACATGCTAGACGGCCAGTTCGTATAGTCTTTAGCCGTACCCTTATCCTACTTCTCCTCTGTTCCTCTGGTGATGTGGAGGTTAATCCAGGTCCTGCAGTGCATAGCTCAACTCCCACCCCACAGGCGCTCTCATTTGTTGACTTCTGTAAACGTAAAAGCCTTGGTTACATGCATGTTAACATTAGAAGCCTACTCCCTACGTTTGTTTTACTCACTGCTTTAGCACACTCTGCCAACCCAGATGTCTTAGCCGTGTCTGAATCCTGGCTTAGGAAAACCACCAAAAACCTTGAAATTTCCATTCCTAACTATAACGTTTTCCGCCAAGATAGAACTACCAACGGGGGCGGTGTTGCAATCTACTGCAAAGATAGTAATACAGAACTCTGCAGGCTATCTAAGTCTGCACCCAAACAATTTGAGCTTCTACTTCTAAAAATGCACCTTTCCAGAAACAAGTCTCTTACTGTTGCCGCTTGCTATAGACCTCCCTCTGCCCCCAGCTGTGCCCTTGATACCATATGTGAATTGATTGCCCCCCATCTATCTTCTGAGCTCGTGCTACTAGGTGACCTAAACTGGGACAAGTTTAACACCCCGGCCATCCTACAAACTAAGCTTGATACCCTCAATCTCACACAAATTATCAATGAACCTACCAGATACAACCCCAAATCAGTAAACACGGGCACCCTCATAGATGTCATCCTAACTAATTCGCCCTCCAAATACACCTCTGCTGTTTTCAATCAAGATCTCAGTGATCACTGCCTCATTGCCTGCATCCGTAATGGGTCTGCGACCAAACGATCACCCCTAATCACTGTCAAACGCTCCCTGAAACATTTCTGAAAGCAGGCCTTTCTAATTGACCTGGCCGTGGTATCCTGGAATAACATTGACTTCATCCTCAGTAGACCTCAGTAGATGATGCCTGGCTATTCTTTAAAAGTGCCTTACTCACCATCTTAAATCTGCATGCCCCTCTCAAAAAAATTTGAACTAGGAATAGATATAGTCCTTGGTTCACTCCAGACCATCCTGTGGCGTTCTGCATTAGCATCGAATAGCCCCCGTGATATGCAACTTTTCAGGGAAGTTAGGAACAAATATACACAGGCAGTTAGAAAAGCTAAAGCTAGCTTTTTTAAACAGAAATTTGCATCCTGTAGTACTATTCAAAAAAGTTCCGGGACACTGTAAAGTCCATGGAGAATAAGAGCACCTCATCCCAGCTGCCCACTGCTCTGAGGCTAGGAAACACTGTCACCACCAATAAATCCACTATAATTGAGAATTTCAATAAGCATTTCTCTACGGCTGGCCATGCTTTCCACTTGGCTACCCCTATCCCAGCCAACAGCTCTGCACCCCCTCAGCAACCCGCCAAAACCCCCACCATTTCTCCTTTACCCAAATCCAGATAGCTGATGTTCTGAAAGAGCTGCAGAATCTGAACCCCTACAAATCAGCGGGGCTAGACAATCTGGACCCTCTCTTTCTAAAATTATCTGCCGAAATTGTTGCTACCCCTATTACTAGCCTGTTCAACCTCTCTTTCGTATCGTCTGAGATTCCCAAAGATTGGAAAGCTGCCGCGGTCATCCCCCTCTTCAAAGGGGGTGACACTCTAGACCCAAACTGCTACAGACCTATATCTGTCCTACCCTGTCTTTCTAAGGTCTTCGAAAGCCAAGTTAACAAACAGATTACTGACCATTTCGAATCCCACCATACCTTCTCCGCTATGCAATCTGGTTTCAGAGCTAGTCATGGGTGCACCTCAGCCACGCTCATGGTTCTAAACGACATCATAACCGCCATCGATAAGAGACATTACTGTGCAGCAGTATTCATCGATCTGGCCAAGGCTTTCGACTCTGTCAATCACAACATTCTTATTGGCAGACTCGACAGCCTTGGTTTCTCAAATGATTGCCTCGCCTGGTTTACCAACTACTTCTCTGAAAGAGTTCAGTGTGTCAAATCGGAGGGACTGTTGTCCGGACCTCTGACAGTCTCTATGGGTGTGCCACAGGGTTCAATTCTCAGGCCGACTCTCTTTTCTGTATACATCAATGATGTTGCTCTTGCTGCTGGTGATTCTCTGATCCACCTCTACGCAGACGACATCATTCTGTATACTTCTGGCCCCTCCTTGGACACTGTGTTAACTAACCTCCAGACGAGCTTCAATGCCATACAACTCTCCTTCCGTGGCCTCCAACTGCTCTTGTAAAACTAAATGCATGCTATTCGATCGATCACTGCCCGCACCTGCTCGCCCGTCCAGCATCACTACTCTGGACGGCTCTGACTTAAGTGGACAACTACAAATACCTGGGTGTCTGGTTAGACTGTAAACTCTCCTTCCAGACTCACATTAAGCATCTCCAATCCAAAATTACATCTAGAATCGGCTTCCTATATCGCAACAAAGCATCCTTCACTCATGCTGCCAAAATACCCTCGTAAAACTGACCACCCTACCGATCCTCGACTTCGGTGATGTCATCTATAAAATAGCCCCCAACACTCTACTCAACAAACTGGATGCAGTCTATCACAGTGCCATACGTTTTGTCACCAAAGCCCCATACACTACCCACCATTACAACCTGTACGCTCTCGTTGGTTGGCCCTCGCTTCATACTCGTCGCCAAATCCACTGGCTACAGGTTATCTACAAGTCTCTGCTAGGTAAAGCCCCGCCTTATCTCAGCTCACTGGTCACCATAGCAGCACCCACTCGTAGCCACGCGTTCCAGCAGGTATATCTCACTGGTCACCCCCAAAGCCAATTCCTCCTTTGGTCGTCTTTCCTTCCAGTTCTCTTCTGCCCATGACTGGAACGAATTGCAAAAATCTCTGAAGTTGGAGACTCACATCTCCCTCACTAGCTTTAAGCACCAGCTGTCAGAGCAGCTTACAAATCACTGCACCTGTACATAGCCCATCTGTAAACATCCCATCTATCTACCTACCTCATCCCCATACTGGTATTTATTTATTTTGCTCCTTTGCACCCCAGTATCTATACCTGCACATTCACCTTCTGCACATCTACCATTCCGGTGTTTAATTGCTATATTGTAATTACTTCGCCACCATGGCCTATTTATTTCCTTAACTTACCTCATTTGCACTTGTTTGTTCTACTTGTTTGTTCTACTGTATTATTGACTGTATGTTTTGTTTATTCCACGTGTAACTCTGTGTTGTTGTATGTGTCGAACTGCTTTCCTTTTTTCTTGGCCAGGTCGCAGTTGTAAATGAGAACTTGTTCTCAACTAGCCTACCTGGTTAAATAAAGGTGAAATAAAGGTGAAAAAAAAAGAAAAAGTAACAGCGCTGACTGTTGCCCCCTAGTGGCTGTCCCCAGACATGGACCTCGGATACTGACTTGTATAATGGTTGATAATATAAATACTGCCGACTCACTGAGCCTCCAAGCTACCAGAAGCTAGATACTGTATTTCTCTCTGAGGTCACAACCCATCCATCAGCCATCTGAAATTGGAGCATGGTTTATATAAGTGCATAAAATAGCTTTACTCTCTCACACACACACACAGACACACACAGAGGGTTCTCTTTCTTTCTCCTGACTTAATTGCGTATCTATATTTATCTGAGCAGAATATGCTATTTTAAGCCTGAAGCTCTTGCGACTGATATCAGAAAGCTACATTGTTCAGTGTACCTAGGGTTGCACGTTTTGGGGAATATTCAAAGGTGGAAACTTTCCGTGGGAATTAACGTGAATATATGCAAATTAATATTAATACCATTTAGATGTTTTATCAGAAATCATGGTAAGACTCAAGTGCAGACAGTGTGAAGTAACCATGTTGATTGTAACCACAAGTGCAGTCAAACGACAGGCCCAGGCAGGCGTCAATAATCCAGAGCAGAGGCCAAGGTAGAGGACGGCCGGCCGGCAGACAGGCTCAGGTCAGGTAGAGGTCGATAATCCAGAGCAGAGGCCAAGGTACAGGACGACGGCCGGCAAACAGGCTCAGGTCAGGTAGAGGTCGATAATCCAGAGCAGAGGCCAGGGTAGAGGACGGCCGGCCGGCAGACAGGCTCAGGTCAGGTAGAGGTCGATAATCCAGAGCAGAGGCCAAGGTACAGGACGACGGCCGGCAAACAGGCTCAGGTCAGGTAGAGGTCGATAATCCAGAGCAGAGGCCAAGGTACAGGACGACGGCCGGAAAACAGGCTCAGGTCAGGTAGAGGTCGATAATCCAGAGCAGAGGCCAAGGTACAGGACGACGGCCGGCAGACAGGCTCAGGTCAGGTAGAGGTCGATAATCCAGAGCAGAGGCCAGGGTAGAGGACGGCCGGCCGGCAGACAGGCTCAGGTCAGGTAGAGGTCGATAATCCAGAGCAGAGGCCAAGGTACAGGACGATGGCCGGCAAACAGGCTCAGGTCAGGTAGAGGTCGATAATCCAGAGCAGAGGCCAAGGTACAGGACGACGGCCGGAAAACAGGCTCAGGTCAGGTAGAGGTCGATAATCCAGAGCAGAGGCCAAGGTACAGGACGACGGCCGGCAGACAGGCTCAGGTCAGGTAGAGGTCGATAATCCAGAGGTGGAGCAACGGTACAGGACGACGGCCGGCAGACAGGCTCAGGTCAGGTAGAGGTCGATAATCCAGAGCAGAGGCCAAGGTACAGGACGACGGCCGGCAGACAGGCTCAGGTCAGGTAGAGGTCGATAATCCAGAGGTGGAGCACCGGTACAGGACGACGGCCGGCAGACAGGCTCAGGTCAGATAGAGGTCGATAATCCAGAGGTGGAGCAACGGTACAGGACGACGGCCGGCAGACAGGCTCAGGTCAGGTAGAGGTCGATAATCCAGAGGTGGAGCAACGGTACAGGACAGAAGTTACTTAATTGCAAATTATTAAATCCTTCCAACAGAAAAAATAATAATAATTTAGTTATGAATTGAACTTTAATTAAATGAGTTGACTCTTCACATGGGATGATTTCACTGATCAACAAAAGAAAGGGAATATTGAATGATCCCAATGATCCATCGCATCTCCCCAAAAATCTGTAAAAGGATAGTCTAGAAACTAAAGCTTTGTTTGTCTTCCTCTCAGGCTTCCATGACTTCTCTGTGGACCTCCTCAATGTTCAGCTCTTGAACATCAGACTCTGAGGCCTCATTTTCACTGTCACTTCCCAACCTTGTTGAGCATGGCTCGTTGTCAGGCTCAAAAAGCCACCAATTTGCCCGGATGGCCACCAATTTTTCAACCCTTGCATTGGTCAGCCTGTTGCATGCTTTGGTGTGTGTGTTCCCAAACAAGGACAAGGTGAGGTCTGATGCGGCTGATATTGGTAGGTTTTTGAGGATGATGGAGGCAACAGGGGAAAGAGCCTCAGATTCACAAAGTCCCTTCCACCAGGTGGCTGATGAGATATGTTGGCATGAATTCCATGTTGCATCTCTATCCCAAAGCCCTTGCTTGGAAGTGTATTTTTCCAGACTGCCAATATCCTTGCCCTCATCCATGCCAAGGTGGCAAGACACAGTAGTGATGACACCATAGGCCTTGTTGATCTCTGCTCCAGACAGGATGCTCTTGCCAACATACTTGGGGTCCAACATGTATGCTGCGGCGTGTATGGGCTTCAGGCAGAAGTCTTCAGGCTTTTTGATGTATTTCAGAACTGCAGTTTCCTCTGCATAGAGCAACAGTGAAGTGGGCAGGGCAGTACGGATTTCTTCTCTTACATATGCAAGCAGAGTCTGAACATCAGACAGGATGGCATTGTCTCCCTCAATCCGTGCAATGGCAACTGCTATAGGTTTCAGGAGTTTCAGGCTGCTTACCACTCTCTCCCAAAATACATCATCCAGGAGGATCCTCTTGATGGGGCTGTCCATATCGGCAGACTGTGACATGGCCATTTCTTGGAGAGATTCTTCTCCTCCAGAAGACTGTCAAACATTATGACAAAACCACCCCAACGGGTGATACTGGGCAGCTTCAATGTGGTGCTCTTATTCTTCCCACTTTGCTTGGTGAGGTAGATTGCTGCTATAACTTGATGACTTAACAGTTTCCTTGGCTCTCTTGTAGAGTGTATCCATTGTTTTCAGTGCCATCATGTACTTGAGGATCAGATTCAATTCATGAGCAACACAGCCAATGGGTGTGATGTGAGGGTAGGACTCC
>NC_034187.2:80550565-80563586 GCF_002021735.2 Oncorhynchus kisutch
TCGCTACATGCTAACGGTTATAGATATTTTCTCTAAATTAGCCTATGTAAGGGTGTTAAAAAATAAGAGCGGGGCAGAGGTGACCAGGGCCTTTGAATCGATCTTGAAGGCAGGAGGCGCACCCAAGAAAGTGCAGACGGATGGCGGAAAAGAATTTTTTAATAAAACATTTCAGAAGCTAATGAATAAGTATAATATAGTACATTTTGCTACAGGCTCTGATTTGAAAGCTTCGGTTGTGGAACGCTTTAATAGGACTTTGAAAGAGCGGATGTGGCGCTATTTTACAGCTCACAACACCAACCGATATACAGACATAGTTCAGGATTTAGTAAACGGGTACAACCACAGCTACCATAAGACTATACGTATGAAGCCCTCGGAGGTCTCTTCGGAAAACTCTTTTCAAGTCTTTAAAAATATGTATGGTTTGTTCCCACTTCGCCGTAAGAAAAAAAAGACTTTTAAATTCCTAGTGGGTGACTTGGTGCGTATATCAAAGTTGAGGGGTGTTTTCGACAAAAAATACGAACAAGGCTTTAGCTCGGAGTTGTTTACCGTTACCGAATGTCTGCCACGCATTCCGCCGGTCTACAAATTAAAAGATTATGACGGGGATCTTATAGAGGGATCTTTTTATGAGAAGGAATTACAGAAGGTCCAGTTGGGTAAAGACAAAGTCTTTCACGTGGAGGAGATTCTAGATCAGAAGAGAGAAAAGGGTAAAAAATGGTTACTGGTCCGCTGGAAAAACTGGCCTCAAAAGTTCAACAGTTGGGTATTGGAGCAGGATGTGATGGAGGCAACGGGGCTTAATTTAAACCCCTAGTCATGATAACTAGCGCATCATTCACGTGTACACAGTTGGGCATCATGGAACACAGCAGCTTCTACCTGACTCTCCCCAGTAATGCGTCGGCACAGATATATCGTAATAATCAGAGTTCGAAGTATACAACCAATTTTCCAAAGCCTATAGAGTTATCAGAGGCTTGGGAAGTAGGTCTCAGCGAGATTACATACCCCCATAGTTGGTATAATATCAAAGCTAAGGACCGTGATTTTTATTGCAAAAGGTTCTCGGAACCTGCGATACTTATTAAGCTTAAAAAAGGTTTCTATAGAACCGTCGACAGGATCGTCTCAGAGTTGAATGAACACCTAACCCTGAACAAGATGGAAATATTCCTATTCTACAATCCAATCCATAAAAGGATACAAATCTCAGGGCCTGCTAACGGAGGTATAAAGACCAGCGGTAATTTATCCTACATGTTGGGGATGGGTCCCAATAAATGGACGTATGTGAACGATAAATTATTCCCATTCCCTGCGGATATACATGCAGGCTTTTACAACATATTTGTCTATACCGACATCATAACCTATCAAAGGGTCGGAGACAGCTGTGTGCCCCTCCTGCGAACAGTTCATATAGACGGCAAGGATGGGGACATCGTCACTGTCAATTATGACAAGCCGCACTACGTACATGTCAGCAAGAACTATATTGAAAACATTCTGGTTGAGCTTAAAACGGATCAGAACGAAAACATTGAATTTACTTATGGTAAAACGATTGTAAAACTCCACTTTAGACCCACCAAAACCTCTCTGCATATATAATAGCTGTATTATATTTATAAACATAATACAAATAAAAGTGTTATGGAGCACCATCAGCTCGACCCTAACCGTTATGTTTCATACTATGTGGATCAAGTGGGTAATGGACTACCAGGATATCATGGAGCGCCGACAATGTATGGTTCGGGGATAGGAGGTATATTCCGTAACCTCTTCAGGATGGTTTTACCGTTTATGAAGAGAGGCTTCAGCATAGCCAAACCACATTTAAAATCAGCGGCTAAAAATATAGTAAGTGAGGTTGTAGCCAATGCTATGACCCGAAGGGCGTCACCAGAGGTGGAGCATCAAGAAGGCTCGGGGCTTATGATATTGTCTCGAAGGCCAAAAAAGAGACCCCCTGGTTTAAGGCGTAGGCCGGCACCTAAAAAGCGGCGGTTAACTGTTAAAAGAACCTCAGTAAGTCAAAGACGGGGTAAAGTGAGGAGGTCTGTACCAAAACAGGCTAAAAGAATACTAGGAAGTATTTTCTAAAAGAATAAGTGACATGGCTCTTTTACATCGAATGTCCTCTGAAGCTATAAAGACAGAACTTGATCTTTTCACGGCACCGTTAACGCAGCATTCAATAGATAGATCCAGTTATGTGGAGATAGCCCCTCTCTCTGCTATTACCGATAACGGGCCTATCGAATTTTTCATACCAGGCCATGGTGACAACTATCTGGACCTCAACAACACCTTGGTGCATTTACGTCTAAAAGTGACCAAAAGAGATGGGTCTAATATTGCAGACGATGCCAAAGTGAGTCTCATTAATTACCCCTTGGCCACCATTTTCTCCCAAGTTGATGTGACTTTGGGTGAACGCCTAATCAGTCAAAGCAGCGCTACATACCCTTATAGAGCCATCATGGAGTGTTTACTAAACTACTCCGAAGACACTCTCAAAACCCAATTTAGCGCCGGGCTGTTTAGCAAGGATACTGCAGGAGCCTCTATGGAATCGACAGACCCTTCCACCGGTGCAAACAAAGGACTAGCGGCACGAGCTCGCTACTGCGCCGAATCTCGAGAGTTTCATTTGCTAGGCCCTATACACTCTGACATTTTCTTTCAAGAACGGTTACTCTTAAATTCGGTTGATTTAAGATTAAAATTAACCAGGGCCAAGGATGATTTTTGCCTGATGTCTCCCCAAGACGGGGATTTTAGTTTGAAAGTGTTGGGGGCAACCCTTTTTATTAAAAAAGTATCTGTATCTCCGGCCGTGCGCCTGGGTCACTCACATGCTTTGATGAAAGGAAATGCCCTTTACCCTCTCCAAAGAATTACCATGAAAACCTTTAGCATACCTGTGGGCAGTAGAATCTGCAGTCAAGAAAACCTATTTCTAGGCCCTTTACCTAGATATGTGGTTATAGGTCTGGTTGATCACGCCTCTAATACGGGCAGTTTAGATAAAAAACCCTTTAATTTTCAGCACTTCAATGCAGAGTATGTAGCGCTCTGTCAGGACGGACGTCAGGTTCCGGCGAAGGCTTTCCAACCACAATTTAATAACAACATATCTGTGCGAGAATTTTACAATCTATTCCTGGCTACAGGGCGACATCTAAAAGATCTCTCTTTACCTATTGACAGAAATGATTTTGCAGAGGGTTACACATTGTATGCTTTCAATTTATCACCTGATGATGACACCTCAGGAAATCTGTCTGTGGTGTCCCAAGGTAACCTCAGGCTGGAAATGCGTTTCCGTACACCTTTAGCCTGTACAGTTAGCATGATTGTTTACGCATGCTCTGATTCAATCTTGGAAGTGAATGCCCGAAGACAGGTCTTAGTGGATTATTATTAAGGACCTTTGAACAAAGACATGAATACCCAAGAGTTGGACGGGCTCATGAGCCGCTTGATTGGAAAACAATTTTGTGGAGTGTTGGCTTGTGATGAATTACCTATTGAGATATGGCCTGAGAGGCCTGCAATGTTTATTGTCAATACCCATCCTAAACACATGCCTGGTGAACATTGGCTAGCTATGACATTAGAACAGGAAGGTGGACGAAAAATCTCAACTTTTTTTGATTCCTATGGCTTTCCCCCCGGTTTTTCACATTTCCCTAAATCTATTAAAGATTTTTTGACCCTAAACGGTACAAAGATCTACTACAACATCAAACAAGTGCAAGATAACCTTTCCACTACATGCGGTCACCACTGTGTATTTTACCTGTGCCAAAGAGCCCGGGGAGTTTCTTTTGAAGATGTTATGTCTCTTTATAAGGATGATTTAAGAAGTAATGATAACCTTGTATCTTGTTTTGTTAGAAAATATCAAAAGTGTTCAAATGTGTGTCCTTTAAGAACGCGTAATCAAGGCGTATGCTCACGTCATATGTTTCAAGAATGCCACAAATGTTAACTTGCTTATTTTTCAAATAAAAAATGTATTGAATTTAATCATAGTCATTCAAAAGTCATTTTCAAAAGTCTAACCACGCCGAGAGATCGGGTTTAGGAAAAGGTCCTGAGACGTTCATGGGAGTAAATGAGTTAGCATCATCGCTTTCATAGGGGGACGGTGTCGTTGGGGCATCTTTAGGGGTGCTGTATCTCGTTGAAGGCTTTTGTTTTAAAGCTTGAATCTGTTGACGAAGCTTATGGTTGGGTACACCGGAGAGGGGGATGTTGAGGATTGCCAGGGCCTTAAGAAACTGACGCCAGCCGGGAGGCCTTCGGTCATCAGCAACCTTGTGGGCAGCCGTGGTACTTTTAAGCAAGTCCTGCATATGGGACCCCCTAACCACAGAGCCCTGAAGGATAAACTCTCCAGAGTCGTTCCAAGCAGCTATCCCCTTTGAGTCTTTTATCTTGTTCATAATGTATTTAACATTCTTCCTGTTACGTAAAGGCACATGTGTCAGTAGGTCATGCATAACTTTATCTTCAAATGGCATTTGAGCTTCACCCGACATATTATCTCCACTAGGTAAGATCGACGGTACAGGCCTTACAGGGGCATGGCTATCGTTAGGTTCGACATCTGTTAAAGGGTCCGGTAGGGAAAGGGTTAAATGGTTAGTCTCTCTCTCCCCTTGCTTTACCCGAGTCAAATACCTTTGCATTAGGTTTGTGTATTTTTGAATCTTATCATAGGGGTTCAATCCTTTTCGGTTCAAAACATCCTTCATGGCCGTATCCAAATCATTTTCCGCTGTTTGTCTGATATCTTCAGGACCCTGCATTTGTTTTTTAAGTCTATCCAACTCTTGTTGAGGCACCAAGTACATTTTAGTGGCCATCACACCACGTGTTCAACCCCCACGTCTGGCCGCAATAAGGCTGGTGATGAAGGGCACGGCTATACTGAGTAAAGGTAGAAGAAAACCCCCAGACTGTTGTATACTATGTCTTTTCTTTTGAAGACTGGCCCTTTTATTGGCAAAGAGTTTGATCGCTGTCTTTTGTCTCCTTAATTTTTTCAATTGGTTCAGGGTGAGTGGAATGCGTCCTTTGAGAAGATTCAAAGCAATCTCACATAGGGCTAATATGAGATCTGAAGAACAGCGACCCAAGATGGCCTTCCGTTCTTTAGCTGTAGAACCTACTAGCCTTCTCAAGAGGGGGAGGTTTCTTTTTAAACGCAGAGACATAGCGTTTACTTTTTAGGAAGGTATGCAGCAGGCCTCTCCCCCCGAAACAGCCCTGTACGTAGCCTAAGGTGTTCTGGAGTATTTGCTTTTAAATCCACGATTAAATAAGAAAATGGCTCTTTGGTAGCGTCCTCATAGCTCTCCATAAAGTATGATTTCCGTCCAGGGTACATCTGCTGAGCTAGAGTGCTAATTTGCAGTTTGTCTCTAGGATTTTTAAACAATACCATGTAGTTGGCATTCAAGCTAATGGTCCGACTATTTTTACCTTGGTGAAACACATTCTGGACCAAGTAAAGCACGGACAGGTTTCTATGATGAGTATATTGGGTAAAAGCTCGTGCAATTTCAGGGTGTTCGCTACCAGCAAATAGCATATCGTCCAAAACCAGCAGATTATTTACATGTGGGGGGGAGAAGTTCATCATCAGACAGAGAATCGGGTATTCCTTCAACAAACTTGATTTTTATTGTCTTCAATAATTCATCATACAGAGGTTGGTAACATGAATAACACCATACAATATTGTCAGGCTTTTGAGATAACACATGTTCAGAATTCTCTAAAATACTTTTTACAAAAAAAGTTTTACCACTGTTTGAAGGGCCTGCAATTAATGCTGAAAAAGGCAATTGTAGACGGGGGTCAAAACCCTCGACAGCAGTCATAATATCTTAAGCTTTAAGACACACTGGGGCTTGTAGCATAAGTCAGTAGCCAAAGGGCAATGTGGTACCGTCAGGCAATAGCTGTCTCTTGTCATAGACTACCCTGAATCTTTTAGTGAGTGGTGCGTTTCTTAGATGGAACCCCTTTTTATCCCTCACTATTTTGTTGTAGGAGCTCAAAATCTCCAAGTCACTATTCTTGTCCTTTACGAACCCCTCGACCAAGCGCGTGATTGATTCCAAGTTTACACGCGGTGCATTTTCATAGTTTTGAGTCACGCCTTTGGCTTTCAACACCACGTGATTGGCTTTAGTCCTAAAAGCATAGCTTTTTGGACCACATGAGGACCATTCTGTAATATGGTCACCCTCTTCGAGTTCACTCGTTAAACCCCCAAGATAGTTGCTAAGTGGGGGGGTCCAATCCCCCGGTTTGCTTACATAGACCACAGAGTCTGTGTCGTGGTAAAGAACCCGCCTCTGAAGCTGTTCCATGAGGGTGTACAGTTCAAGGCGGCCATAGGCTGTGGTAAATGCTGCAAGAAACACATTTACATTACCCGGGGGTAGAACCCACTTTTGGTGGCGCCTCCATTGCACCAAGGCAATGTCTTGACTCAAGAAGGAAAAATGTGAAATTTCGTATTGGTCCGAAAAAACAAATTCCAAAAATTCTTCGGGGTCTTTAATGATCGAAGTTGTTAGCATATTGCATCTCTGCGCTAATTTCCCCCAAAGGGAGTTCAAGTACAATTTCGACACATTTCTTTTGGTTTTGTTGACCTCTATTCTGTCAGGGTCAAGAAGTATGCCTTCTCTGTCATGGTAGTCTTGAATGTACTGGTCTTTACTTTCTTGATCTGTGACCGATGCAGGATAGCCTGAAGCCATCTGCTTGCATCTCAAGAAGGTTTTGATGTACTCTTTAAAAAGTGTGTCTGATTTCCTGGAAAAGTTCCACACTTCAAAGATTTTGGCCACACGATACCCCTTCTCTAAAGCCTTAGAGAATTCTACAGTGACCCATACACCGGTCAGGGCTCTTTCTTGATCTGTGTGATCACAGGGGTTTTCCTGGTTGTGGTTTTCACAGCATGTGCGACAAAGGGGAAAGAAAAGTTTTCCTTTAGGACCCTTGTAAGGCAACACAGGTATAAACAGCCCCCTAGGAGGGTAGACAGTCGCTTTGATTAAACCAAAATAATTTTGGGGTTCGTCAAAGTCGCTGTGAATAATTTCAGGATGCCCTATAGGATAGAATGAGGAACTCATTACATGAGGATATAGGGATGTAAAATCTACATAGCCTATTGTCTCGTCGGGTTGAGCTACATAACGCAATGTCAAAGCATTGGTCCGGCCTCCAAACAAGGCCTGTCGCGGTTCCAGGGGCTCTGGAGGGTCATAATGGGTAAGGAAGGCCTTAACACTAGGATCTGCCTTTTTGAGGGCTGTCCATTCGTGCTCCCACAAAACCACAACTTTTAACCCGTAAGTAGCCTTTAAAGAATTCAGTTTGTCTTGAAACTCTTGGTACATTTCCCCAAAAGTCTTTTGGGTTAGGACACACAAGGTCTGGGGGACAAAGCATAATTTACAACCGTGGAAGAAACAACCGTTGTACTCATACACTGTCTCAACCCCGTCAATCTGTGTGTATCCATCTACATGGTAAGGCCCAAAAGCCTTCTCCCCCCGATTCAAAGCATGTTGGATAAAAATATCTTTATCCTGGGCCAAGTACTCCAACCATTGAATGGAACCACTAGAGTAGGCCTTGAATTGGCGTCGGTAGTTGTCTGGCGATGGGATAGCTATAGATTCAGGAGTTAGATAGTGTGTACGATAGGTTTTCATGCACGCTGATGCAATAGTTGTACAGCTCCAGGGGTCAATGCCCGCATCTTTGATTACCTCTTCTCTGAATCTGAGGCATCCTTCACGAAGTATAACAACGTCATTGTCACAGTATGATTCCATCTCTTTATGGAAATCAAAAGTGCCATGTCTTACGGTCTCGTACCATGTCATGAATCTCTCACGCTCTTTGGGAGACATTTGATCACACCCGTACATTTCGGGGGCTGGATAAGATCCTATATAATGTAGATTCTCCTCAGATGTGAAGAAATGAGGGAAATAGCCTTTGACAGAGTTTTCAAAACCCAAGGCCTCTGGCATTTGAGCCAATCTCATGGGTAAGAAGCTTAAGCTGTCAATGTATCTCTGTTTGAAGGCGGGGTCAACAAAGCATAATATTTTACTCCCTTGAGCTATGACACTGGGGGCCACGCCTTGCTGTATCAAAGGGTTCAGAAGCAGATAGGCGTCATAGGCCCTAGCATTGTGAGCTATAAACGTGAAGTTTCTGTACTGGGCTTTTCTAAAATGTTTTAGAAAGAGCCGGGCACAATTGGGTCCCTCGGCCGACCATTTTTCACCCTTGAAAGTCATGGTTGACACAAAAATAGGCAAATGAACCCCTGATTGCTGATTTGTCTCAAAATCATAAAACACATATTTCTCTGTATGTTCATCTTCAGCCAAGGGCTGAATGTAACACTCATGTGTTACTTCTTGAACCGCTTCCGCGTCTCTGCTTTTCAAAGGACCTTTACAGATTGGGCAGTGTATAATTCCACAAACATGAGGTTTAGGGCTATCTATTTTAAGGTTGTAATTGCAATGACATTTTGGACATTTCTTGTTAATGTCACAACTGCTTACAGATTTACATGCCTTGGGATGCCATGTTTCAGTTTTGTGTTTTTCGTAACAGTAGGCCGAACGACATGTGCGGTGACAATCCGCACAGGGGGTCAAGTTTAGCGGCTGCATAGGGCAATGTTTATCCAGACATACTGAACAGTTGTAACGGCACGAGTGCCCCCCCATGCGTGTGTAGCCGGTATGACAGGCTGGACAGACATATGGAGCACCTAAAAAGGCTGTGATGTTAGTTACGGCATAGTAATGCTCATTTTGCACATAAAAGTACATAGTCTTAGGATGTGGTTCGGGTATATTTTGGAACTTGAGGAGAGCGTCATTAGCCCTACTGTGGTACAAAACCACAATCTTGATGTTCAGAAAGTTTTCAAATTTGACTATGTCTGAGAAAGCCACAGCATCCTGTATACCGAGACCCACCGCAGTTTGTAGCTCTCGAGCTTTTTGTAACGCGGCTTGATCAGTACATCCTGGGCTGAGTAAGTGGGCCAAACCTATGGCAAAACATAGCTTATTACCTGGATTGTGAACGTTTATGAGATAGGCCCTTTTATTGCTTATGATTTCGGACTGCATTAAACTCTCGAGCTTTCGTCTCTGACCCCGCCCCCTTGTGGTTGTCGTACTAATTGTACTACAAGTTCGAGGGTCCTATCTGCTAGCACGTTTAAATTTGACTGAACAAGGCGTTCTAGCAGTTTAACAAATTGTTCAAGCTCTGCTTCACCATTCTGTAAAATAAGCGATACCCTTGCTCTGTAGACTGTCTCCACAAATTTCCAACTGTAAGAGATCCCTAGGTTCGCTATAATCTCTAATCCTCGCTAACAGTTCATTCAAAAGTGTCCATAAGCATTACGTAAAACACAGCATATTCCCGAATCTGACCCCCCCATGCGAAATTGAAAAACTGGCGAACCTCAATATTGCTGAATTTATTTCGACGCAAAACATGTACACTTCGATCAAGACCTCCCCCCTCCAGATTTGCTAGGCAATTGTCCAACTGTTCAAAAACATCGTATTGGGTTTCAGACTCTTCGGACATTGGTGTTAAAGGCTGATTTATAGGTGTCTGGGGTGCCGAATTAAACCTAGCGCTCTCGTTCTGTACACTGATCTCAAGACCGCCCCCCTCCAGATTTGCTAGACATTTGTCCAACTGTTCAAAACAATCATATTGACTTTCAGACTCTTCGGACAATGTTGTTAAAGGCTGTCTTAGAGGTGTCTGTGGGGCCGAATTAAACCTAGGGCTCGCGTTAAGCTGGGTAATTAGAGATATGATGGTTTCGGGAATCTGTGTTAACATGTTTTCCTCGGAAGGCCCTGACTCATTCATACGTGTAATAATGTCTATGAGTTCGGAGGGAATCTGTGATAATAGATTTTCATCTAGTTGTCATTATGTCAATTACCCCCGAATCATTCATATGGTTAACTATATCTTGGAGCTCTGTAGGGATCATGGCTAAGAGGGTTTCAATTGTCTCACTTTGGTCTATAGGGGGCGCCATCTGTCTAATTAAGGATGGTGTGTGTGTGTGTGTTTACATGTGTGTTTTTAACGGCGGTATTTGCTTGTTTTAGGCCCTAATGTTTTTTACAATACGGGGTAGCTCGCTACGCCAGAATGACACCATCCTGATTGTATTGATGCTCGAGTAGAATACACATGCGCCTCTGGAGTAGAGCCTTTTCGTGAGTTTTAAACCCAGGGTAAACGCTTTGAAAAAACGTTCTTGGTCTATTTCAGAATCTGCTGTTCTCCCCCACAGAATTGGCCGATTCAAGAAGGTTGGCAGCTTCAACAGAACATCAAATCGTCTACCTCAGAAATGTCATTTAAATCTTTGAAATCATCAGGTTTCGCTGTTTTCTTGACTGGTGTCTTTGGAGCCTCCTCGGGGATGCTTGTCTGGGCATCCTCCGATGTTTGTGCGTTGTCTTTATAAGCGGTGAGGCGTCTGAAATAAAAATGAATACATACAAAAATAGGTTATTAACCCTAAATATGTTAAAAATGCCAAATACATTTCAGATATAAGCCTATATATTAACAATACATTAATTAAATACCTCGGCTTTTTTGACGAGGGCTGTTCTGAAGAAGCTCTGAAACCAGGGGCTGATGTCTTGTTCAACTGTATACAGCATCTTCTGCAGGTCGGTAGAATGGTGAGCCTGAAAAAAACAAAAAACAAAAAAAAAAAAAACAGCATTAGGCCTTGTTTAACATATTCCGGCATAAAAAATATATTAAATATTAAAATAATAAATATATATAAATAATAATATATAATTGATTCATACATTGTCCTTGGAACGACGTCTCGTGATATCGCCAAGTAGATTGTTCGGGTGAAGCGGAACTGTGGATCTGAGCACTAATTATCCTTGGTGTTTAGAATATGGGGGACAACGTTGTCCTGGCCAAGGGGAGTTGACCTGCCGTTTTAAAGTCTCTGTTCGCTTGCTTTTGTGGTAAATACATCCTGGCGAGTAGGGCAGAAATGTCTCGTAGTCATATGCTTCGCAGAAACCAGTTCAGGCTCCATAGGGCCTCGTTAACCTTCTAGGCTTTAGGTCCTCTGTAAACATATAAAATAACTTTTAATATAAGATGCCCACACTTTTTGTTTTAAGGTATAAATATTTTATGTATGGAATTCTTGGAGCTTACTTACGTTTACAATTCAGGGTAGGCGTTTGTTTGTCTGCACTTTGTTCCGGAGCCCCATTGGATGGTTCGAGCTCAGTTATACCTCGGAGGTATCTGCGTGAATGCTTCACGAATCTATAAAACATTCGACAATATTAAAGCTATAATCACTTTAGCTAAATATTGCCTTGTTATACGGTAAGCATACTGATCCTAATGATTGTTTTAATATTTCTATAACATCCCACGCTTTTTCAAACCAATTCCCCAAACAACAACAAATCTAATAAAGATTTATTTCAAGAACTCACCTTGCGATAGATCCATTAGACTGTTTTCCCCCGATTTATCTTTTTTAACGCTTCAGTCCGATAACGATTCTTGGAGTTTCTGGAGGTGCTGTTTGGCCATCGGAACTAAAACGCTGCAACATTGCCCATGGTTTTCTAGCGCTTTGTACCCTACGACCCTATAGAAAAACCCTGAATGATTTTTACATAGCATTTGGGTTTGTCGTTTTTTTCGGGCTTATACCCCCCGCCCATGGTATATTTGACACATTTCAAACACATGGGTATTGGGTTGTGTCTAAACTATTAGGATCCTTTTGGAGCTCTTAAAATCTCGGGGGTGCTAGCCCCTAGATGCTGGGGGGGTGGGTTGGTCTCGACAATCGCTGGGATGAATGACTTTTTAGCCCACCTAAAAAAATAGTTTTATGAAAGGCCTTTAAGATTAGGAGTCGTAAGACACAATATTATTGTTGGGGGGTAGGCATCTGTTTTGCAGGCTAGTGTAAACCTTGGTTTCAAACGACTGCAAGGGTTATTTTTTAACAAACAACCGCCCCCCCTTTTTCTGTTTTTGAACCACACACACACACACACACACACAAACACACACAGCCAACTACCAGAAAATCCCTCACGCACATACGCGCGCACATGGCTTTTTCCGCAAGTTTTTTCTCAGGGAC
The DNA here is from genome assembly GCF_002021735.2 of Oncorhynchus kisutch. Lineage (NCBI taxonomy): Eukaryota > Metazoa > Chordata > Actinopteri > Salmoniformes > Salmonidae > Oncorhynchus > Oncorhynchus kisutch. Next base: position 80,562,849 of record NC_034187.2, read on the forward strand.
AGACTGCGCTAAGAGTGAACAAACGCGAGAGTTCATAACGTGGTGAGATTCTGATTTTAAAACCATTTATTTCATTCAAAATATTTAGTACATACATTTTATATCGTTACATTCTTAAGGTATTTTACGATGCCTTTCTTACAGATCCTGGGAGCTTATGCAACCAACCGCCATTGTCCGTGTCGAGTTCACCCTCAAAAGGCAAGGCTCTCTTGCTAGGTCCATCAACACATGGTAAGTTTTCACTCCAGGGGTAGATCCGCCGTCGGCCTTTTGGTCTTGACTCTGTCTCAAGGAAGCCTCGCCCAGCGCTTTAACTGTTCCCCATTTTGGGAAGAGAATGTCCAGCTTATTCATAAGTGTTAGAAAATTGGATAATTCCCCCCATTTAAAACTAAACACGGAATAAAAAAGTTTACATGTTTGCGTGCTCTGGAAGCTACAGGAGAATTGAACAGACTTTGTAGCATGTATACTTATCATAAAGGTCACAGGCTAAAATTGTCACTTTGTTGTCAGGGCTATAGTCCATTGAAGCAATCTTAGAGCCTTGAGATCACTGCGGCCGCAGACCTGTTCTTCCAACGCATATCCTGGCACATTTGTAACACTTAGGACCTGTTCAATTTTACAAAGAGCCAGCCTGATGTTTAGCCATTCTCTCATCCCCAGAGCCGGGGGAAAACTCCCAGGTTTTTGCAGGATAAAGGGGTTTGGGTCCACGGGTCTGTGAATAAT